>NW_026646478.1:0-245975 GCF_949987535.1 Balaenoptera acutorostrata
GGATTTAGGTACGACGATTCTAAGTGAAATAAGTCACACAGAAAAAGACACTTATCATAAGAAATCACTTATAGAGGGAATGTAAAAACCGCTACACTTGAACTGAATTACAAAACAGAACAGAGTCACACGTTCAGAAAACACACTATGGCTGCTGAACGGGAAAGGTGAGGTGGGGTGATGCATAAAACAAGGGTTTCAAATTAGCTCAGATACCGTTCCATAACCCAATATGTAGAGACAAGACCTACTCCTTTCTCAGTGAACTGGACTCAACACCCCTATTCACCGCACAAGAATATATCTGACTAGTAAGAATCTTCAAACCTATGTATTGATATCTCTCTGTAAGTGAGTCAAGGGGGTGTAAAGCGGCATAAACACAGCCGTGAAAAGCAGCTAAACCCCATTATAAAAATAAATTACTTTCAAAACCCGTGAAACAAAGACAGTGAAAGAGAGAGAAATTCTTACAAAATTCGTTCAGGGGCTGTGATGCAACCTGGATTGACCATATCTAGACCCACAGCTGATTGAGACATAAGGGTGGACACTCTTGGGCTCAGAGGTTTGGTGAGGTTGCTGAGCCAACGCAGACCCTTTCAAGTAATACTGCATGGTACCCATCCCATGGGTCCCAAATCTCCAGGTTCAAGGGCATCTTCCTACTTCGAAAACATGCATGAGAAGACCCAGAAGATGGTACACCGTGTGATCGGGAAAGGTTTCTAAAACGCACCTCATTTCTCATCTCCTTGTGCTCGGGTTCGCCATTCCAGCCGCTTTACTAGCCATCTCCCTCCATGGAGAATCAGCACCTTTAACCTCCTGTTCCGTACAGGTTGCAATTTGTCCTGAGGATGAACGGGAAGAGGGGAACCAATGAGAGACTAACTCTAGGTGTTGGGACAGGCACAGGTCACTCTATTTTCCCATCAGGAAGAAGAATTAACCACAAGCTCAGCCTGCCCCCCAGAACCAGAAGAGGGCCTGAAGCAATCCTGCACTTTTGCGGCCAGCTCCCAAAAAAGCGACGTTGAAAAATGGAGCTCAGGGGCACTGCAATTCACAAACCTGCAGAGTTATAAATGATAACTCTCGTCCACAAATATATTGAGGGAAGGCAACGAAGAGGATTTGAATGCAAGGCAGAATTGCAGGAAACAGATTTCAGGAGGTAGATTCGAATCGCCTTGAAAGCACAAGAAAAGCGGCAGAAACGTGGACAGTGATGCCCTTGGCCAAAAAGGGCGTATGCGTTTTTTCCTGAATATATTCAGGAAAAAACGCATACGCCCTTTTTGGCCAACCAAGCAACCTGGAAAGGCAAATCAGCGCTCCAAAGAAGTCTCGCTTCCCAGCGGGCAAAAGGGCCATGCGGAAAAAAAGTGTCCAAACCAGAAATGCAGGACCGGCCATGGAGAAATGGGAGCCTTGCTACGCTGATGGGCGGGATGTAAATTGCCAACAGCCACTCTGGAGAAGTGTACAGGTGGGTCCTGAAACATCTAAAAAACACAGCTTGGAGAGCATAGGGCACTTCCACTCATGGGCGTATAAATTGGGAAAACTAAAAATCAGCAAGACACAGGCACCCCAAAGTTTAGGGCTGCTCTGTTGACAAGAACCCCCACTTCATTACACCTTAAATATCCGAGGAAATAGAAAATGGATAAAGAAGTTGAGGTCCTCATGTACAACGGAATATCACTCAGCCATGAAATCATCGTCATAAGGCTAGTAGCAGCACGATGAGTGGATTTAGGTCGACGATTCTAAGTGAAATAAGTCACACAGAAAAAGACACTTATCATAAGATATCACTTATAGAGGGAATGTAAAAACCGTTACACTTGAACTGAATTACAAAACAGAACAGAGTCACACGTTTCAGAAAACACACTATGGCTGCTGAACGGAAAGGTGAGGTGGGGTGATGCATAAACAAGGGTTTCAAATTAGCTCAGATACCGTTCCATAAACCCAATATGTAATAGACAAGACCTACTCCTTGCTCAGTGAAATGGACTCAACACCCCCTATTCACCGCACAAGAATATATCTGACTAGTAAGAATCTTCAAACCTATGTATTGATATCTCTCTGTAAGTGAGTCAAGGGGGTGTAAAGCGGCATAAACACAGCCGTGAAAAGCAGCTAAACCCCATTATAAAAATAAATTACTTTTCAAAACCCGTGAAACAAAGACAGTGAAAGAGAGAGAAATTCTTACACATTTCGTTCAGGGGCTGTGATGCAACCTGGATTGACCATATCTAGACCCACAGCTGATTGAGACATAAGGGTGGACACTCTTGGGGCTGAGAGGTTTGGTGAGGTTGGGTGAGCCAACGCAGACCCTTTAAAGTAATACTGCATGGTACCCATCCCATGGGTCCCAAATCTCCAGGTTCAAGGGCATCTTCCTACATCGAAAACATGCATGAGAAGCCCAGAAGATGGTACACCGTGTGATCGGGAAAGGTTTCTAAAACGCACCTCATTTCTCATCTCCTTGTGCTCGGGTTCGCCATTCCAGCCGCTTTACTAGCCATCTCCCTCCTTGGAGAATCAGCACCTTTAACCTCCTGTTCCGTACAGGTTGCAATTTGTCCTGAGGATGAACGGGAAGAGGGCGAACCAATGAGAGACTAGCTCTAGGTGTTGGGACAGGCACAGGTCACTCTATTTTCCCATCAGGAAGAAGAATTAACCACAAGCTCAGCCTGCCCCCCCAGAACCAGAAGAGGGCCTGAAGCAATCCTGCACTTTTGCGGCCAGCTCCCAAAAAAGCGAGTTGTAAAATGGAGCTCAGGGGCACTGCAATTCACAAACCTGCAGAGTTATAAATGATAACTCTCGTCCACAAATATATTGAGGGAAGGCAACGAAGAGGATTTGAAAGCAAGGCAGAATTGCAGGAAACAGATTTCAGGAGGTAGATTCGAATCGCCTTGAAAGCCCAAGAAAAGAGGCAGAAAGTGGACAGTGATGCCCTTGGCCAAAAAGGGCGTATGCGTTTTTTCCTGAATATATTCAGGAAAAAACGCATACGCCCTTTTTGGCCAACCAAGCAACCTGGAAAGGCAAATCAGCGCTCCAAAGAAGTCTCGCTTCCCAGCGGGCAAAAGGGCCATGCGGAAAAAAGTGTCCAAACCAGAAATGCAGGACCGGCCATGGAGAAATGGGAGCCTTGCTACGCTGATGGGCGGGATGTAAATTGCCAACAGCCACTCTGGAGAAGTGTACGGTGGGTCCTGAAACATCTAAAAAACACAGCTTGGAGAGCATAGGGCACTTCCACTCATGGGCGTATAAATTGGGAAACTAAAAATCAGCAAGACACAGGCACCCCAAAGTTTAGGGCTGCTCTGTTGACAAGAACCCCCACTTCATTACACTCTAAATATCCTACGAAAGAGAAAAGTGGATAAAGAACTTGTGGTCCTCATCTACAATGGAATATCACTCAGCCATGAAATCCACGTCATAAGGCTAGTAGCAGCACGATGAGTGGATTTAGGTACGACGATTCTAAGTGAAATAAGTCACACAGAAAAAGACACTTATCATAAGATATCACTTATAGAGGGAATGTAAAAACCGCTACACTTGAACTGAATTACAAAACAGAACAGAGTCACACGTTTAGAAAACACACTATGGCTGCTGAACGGGAAAGGTGAGGTGGGGTGATGCATAAAACAAGGGTTTCAAATTAGCTCAGATACCGTTCCATAAACCCAATATGTAATAGAGAAGGCCTACTCCTTGCTCAGTGAACTGGACTCAACACCCCCTATTCACCTCACAAGATTATATCTGACTAGTAAGAATCTTCAAACCTATGTATTGATATCTCTCTGTAAGTGAGTCAAGGGGGTGTAAAGCGGCATAAACACAGCCGTGAAAAGCAGCTAAACCCCATTGTAAAAATAAATTACTTTTCAAAACCCGTGAAACAAAGACAGTGAAAGAGAGAGAAATTCTTACACATTTCGTTCAGGGGCTGTGATGCAACCTAGATTGACCATATCTAGACCCACAGCTGATTGAGACATAAGGGTGGACACTCTTGGGGCTGAGAGGTTTGGTGAGGTTTGGTGAGCCAACGCAGACCCTTTAAAGTAATACTGCATGGTACCCATCCCATGGGTCCCAAATCTCCAGGTTCAAGGGCATCTTCCTACATCGAAAACATGCATGAGAAGCCCAGAAGATGGTACACCGTGTGATCGGGAAAGGTTTCTAAAACGCACCTCATTTCTCATCTCCTTGTGCTCGGGTTCGCCATTCCAGCCGCTTTACTAGCCATCTCCCTCCTTGGAGAATCAGCACCTTTAACCTCCTGTTCCGTACAGGTTGCAATTTGTCCTGAGGATGAACGGGAAGAGGGGGAACCAATGAGAGACTAGCTCTAGGTGTTGGGACAGGCACAGGTCACTCTATTTTCCCATCAGGAAGAAGAATTAACCACAAGCTCAGCCTGCCCCCCCAGAACCAGAAGAGGGCCTGAAGCAATCCTGCACTTTTGCGGCCAGCTCCCAAAAAAGCGAGTTGTAAAATGGAGCTCAGGGGCACTGCAATTCACAAACCTGCAGAGTTATAAATGATAACTCTCGTCCACAAATATATTGAGGGAAGGCAACGAAGAGGATTTGAATGCAAGGCAGAATTGCAGGAAACAGATTTCAGGAGGTAGATTCGAATCGCCTTGAAAGCCCAAGAAAAGAGGCAGAAAGTGGACAGTGATGCCCTTGGCCAAAAAGGGCGTATGCGTTTTTTCCTGAATATATTCAGGAAAAAACGCATACGCCCTTTTTGGCCAACCAAGCAACCTGGAAAGGCAAATCAGCGCTCCAAAGAAGTCTCGCTTCCCAGCGGGCAAAAGGGCCATGCGGAAAAAAGTGTCCAAACCAGAAATGCAGGACCGGCCATGGAGAAATGGGAGCCTTGCTACGCTGATGGGCGGGATGTAAATTGCCAACAGCCACTCTGGAGAAGTGTACGGTGGGTCCTGAAACATCTAAAAAACACAGCTTGGAGAGCATAGGGCACTTCCACTCATGGGCGTATAAATTGGGAAACTAAAAATCAGCAAGACACAGGCACCCCAAAGTTTAGGGCTGCTCTGTTGACAAGAACCCCCACTTCATTACACCTTAAATATCCGAGGAAATAGAAAAATGGATAAAGAAGTTGAGGTCCTCATGTACAACGGAATATCACTCAGCCATGAAATCAACGTCATAAGGCTAGTAGCAGCAAGATGAGTGGATTTAGGTCCGACGATTCTAAGTGAAATAAGTCACACAGAAAAAGACACTTATCATAAGATATCACTTATAGAGGGAATGTAAAAACCGTTACACTTGAACTGAATTACAAAACAGAACAGAGTCACACGTTTAGAAAACACACTATGGCTGCTGAACGGGAAAGGTGAGGTGGGGTGATGCATAAAACAAGGGTTTCAAATTAGCTCAGATACCGTTCCATAAACCCAATATGTAATAGACAAGACCTACTCCTTGCTCAGTGAAATGGACTCAACACCCCCTATTCACCGCACAAGAATATATCTGACTAGTAAGAATCTTCAAACCTATGTATTGATATCTCTCTGTAAGTGAGTCAAGGGGGTGTAAAGCGGCATAAACACAGCCGTGAAAAGCAGCTAAACCCCATTATAAAAATAAATTACTTTTCAAAACCCGTGAAACAAAGACAGTGAAAGAGAGAGAAATTCTTACACATTTCGTTCAGGGGCTGTGATGCAACCTGGATTGACCATATCTAGACCCACAGCTGATTGAGACATAAGGGTGGACACTCTTGGGGCTGAGAGGTTTGGTGAGGTTGGGTGAGCCAACGCAGACCCTTTAAAGTAATACTGCATGGTACCCATCCCATGGGTCCCAAATCTCCAGGTTCAAGGGCATCTTCCTACATCGAAAACATGCATGAGAAGCCCAGAAGATGGTACACCGTGTGATCGGGAAAGGTTTCTAAAACGCACCTCATTTCTCATCTCCTTGTGCTCGGGTTCGCCATTCCAGCCGCTTTACTAGCCATCTCCCTCCTTGGAGAATCAGCACCTTTAACCTCCTGTTCCGTACAGGTTGCAATTTGTCCTGAGGATGAACGGGAAGAGGGCGAACCAATGAGAGACTAGCTCTAGGTGTTGGGACAGGCACAGGTCACTCTATTTTCCCATCAGGAAGAAGAATTAACCACAAGCTCAGCCTGCCCCCCCAGAACCAGAAGAGGGCCTGAAGCAATCCTGCACTTTTGCGGCCAGCTCCCAAAAAAGCGAGTTGTAAAATGGAGCTCAGGGGCACTGCAATTCACAAACCTGCAGAGTTATAAATGATAACTCTCGTCCACAAATATATTGAGGGAAGGCAACGAAGAGGATTTGAAAGCAAGGCAGAATTGCAGGAAACAGATTTCAGGAGGTAGATTCGAATCGCCTTGAAAGCCCAAGAAAAGAGGCAGAAAGTGGACAGTGATGCCCTTGGCCAAAAAGGGCGTATGCGTTTTTTCCTGAATATATTCAGGAAAAAACGCATACGCCCTTTTTGGCCAACCAAGCAACCTGGAAAGGCAAATCAGCGCTCCAAAGAAGTCTCGCTTCCCAGCGGGCAAAAGGGCCATGCGGAAAAAAGTGTCCAAACCAGAAATGCAGGACCGGCCATGGAGAAATGGGAGCCTTGCTACGCTGATGGGCGGGATGTAAATTGCCAACAGCCACTCTGGAGAAGTGTACGGTGGGTCCTGAAACATCTAAAAAACACAGCTTGGAGAGCATAGGGCACTTCCACTCATGGGCGTATAAATTGGGAAACTAAAAATCAGCAAGACACAGGCACCCCAAAGTTTAGGGCTGCTCTGTTGACAAGAACCCCCACTTCATTACACTCTAAATATCCTACGAAAGAGAAAAGTGGATAAAGAACTTGTGGTCCTCATCTACAATGGAATATCACTCAGCCATGAAATCCACGTCATAAGGCTAGTAGCAGCACGATGAGTGGATTTAGGTACGACGATTCTAAGTGAAATAAGTCACACAGAAAAAGACACTTATCATAAGATATCACTTATAGAGGGAATGTAAAAACCGCTACACTTGAACTGAATTACAAAACAGAACAGAGTCACACGTTTAGAAAACACACTATGGCTGCTGAACGGGAAAGGTGAGGTGGGGTGATGCATAAAACAAGGGTTTCAAATTAGCTCAGATACCGTTCCATAAACCCAATATGTAATAGAGAAGGCCTACTCCTTGCTCAGTGAACTGGACTCAACACCCCCTATTCACCTCACAAGATTATATCTGACTAGTAAGAATCTTCAAACCTATGTATTGATATCTCTCTGTAAGTGAGTCAAGGGGGTGTAAAGCGGCATAAACACAGCCGTGAAAAGCAGCTAAACCCCATTGTAAAAATAAATTACTTTTCAAAACCCGTGAAACAAAGACAGTGAAAGAGAGAGAAATTCTTACACATTTCGTTCAGGGGCTGTGATGCAACCTGGATTGACCATATCTAGACCCACAGCTGATTGAGACATAAGGGTGGACACTCTTGGGGCTGAGAGGTTTGGTGAGGTTTGGTGAGCCAACGCAGACCCTTTAAAGTAATACTGCATGGTACCCATCCCATGGGTCCCAAATCTCCAGGTTCAAGGGCATCTTCCTACATCGAAAACATGCATGAGAAGCCCAGAAGATGGTACACCGTGTGATCGGGAAAGGTTTCTAAAACGCACCTCATTTCTCATCTCCTTGTGCTCGGGTTCGCCATTCCAGCCGCTTTACTAGCCATCTCCCTCCTTGGAGAATCAGCACCTTTAACCTCCTGTTCCGTACAGGTTGCAATTTGTCCTGAGGATGAACGGGAAGAGGGCGAACCAATGAGAGACTAGCTCTAGGTGTTGGGACAGGCACAGGTCACTCTATTTTCCCATCAGGAAGAAGAATTAACCACAAGCTCAGCCTGCCCCCCCAGAACCAGAAGAGGGCCTGAAGCAATCCTGCACTTTTGCGGCCAGCTCCCAAAAAAGCGAGTTGTAAAATGGAGCTCAGGGGCACTGCAATTCACAAACCTGCAGAGTTATAAATGATAACTCTCGTCCACAAATATATTGAGGGAAGGCAACGAAGAGGATTTGAATGCAAGGCAGAATTGCAGGAAACAGATTTCAGGAGGTAGATTCGAATCGCCTTGAAAGCCCAAGAAAAGAGGCAGAAAGTGGACAGTGATGCCCTTGGCCAAAAAGGGCGTATGCGTTTTTTCCTGAATATATTCAGGAAAAAACGCATACGCCCTTTTTGGCCAACCAAGCAACCTGGAAAGGCAAATCAGCGCTCCAAAGAAGTCTCGCTTCCCAGCGGGCAAAAGGGCCATGCGGAAAAAAGTGTCCAAACCAGAAATGCAGGACCGGCCATGGAGAAATGGGAGCCTTGCTACGCTGATGGGCGGGATGTAAATTGCCAACAGCCACTCTGGAGAAGTGTACGGTGGGTCCTGAAACATCTAAAAAACACAGCTTGGAGAGCATAGGGCACTTCCACTCATGGGCGTATAAATTGGGAAACTAAAAATCAGCAAGACACAGGCACCCCAAAGTTTAGGGCTGCTCTGTTGACAAGAACCCCCACTTCATTACACCTTAAATATCCGAGGAAATAGAAAAATGGATAAAGAAGTTGAGGTCCTCATGTACAACGGAATATCACTCAGCCATGAAATCAACGTCATAAGGCTAGTAGCAGCACGATGAGTGGATTTAGGTCCGACGATTCTAAGTGAAATAAGTCACACAGAAAAAGACACTTATCATAAGATATCACTTATAGAGGGAATGTAAAAACCGTTACACTTGAACTGAATTACAAAACAGAACAGAGTCACACGTTTAGAAAACACACTATGGCTGCTGAACGGGAAAGGTGAGGTGGGGTGATGCATAAAACAAGGGTTTCAAATTAGCTCAGATACCGTTCCATAAACCCAATATGTAATAGACAAGACCTACTCCTTGCTCAGTGAAATGGACTCAACACCCCCTATTCACCGCACAAGAATATATCTGACTAGTAAGAATCTTCAAACCTATGTATTGATATCTCTCTGTAAGTGAGTCAAGGGGGTGTAAAGCGGCATAAACACAGCCGTGAAAAGCAGCTAAACCCCATTATAAAAATAAATTACTTTTCAAAACCCGTGAAACAAAGACAGTGAAAGAGAGAGAAATTCTTACACATTTCGTTCAGGGGCTGTGATGCAACCTGGATTGACCATATCTAGACCCACAGCTGATTGAGACATAAGGGTGGACACTCTTGGGGCTGAGAGGTTTGGTGAGGTTGGGTGAGCCAACGCAGACCCTTTAAAGTAATACTGCATGGTACCCATCCCATGGGTCCCAAATCTCCAGGTTCAAGGGCATCTTCCTACATCGAAAACATGCATGAGAAGCCCAGAAGATGGTACACCGTGTGATCGGGAAAGGTTTCTAAAACGCACCTCATTTCTCATCTCCTTGTGCTCGGGTTCGCCATTCCAGCCGCTTTACTAGCCATCTCCCTCCTTGGAGAATCAGCACCTTTAACCTCCTGTTCCGTACAGGTTGCAATTTGTCCTGAGGATGAACGGGAAGAGGGCGAACCAATGAGAGACTAGCTCTAGGTGTTGGGACAGGCACAGGTCACTCTATTTTCCCATCAGGAAGAAGAATTAACCACAAGCTCAGCCTGCCCCCCCAGAACCAGAAGAGGGCCTGAAGCAATCCTGCACTTTTGCGGCCAGCTCCCAAAAAAGCGAGTTGTAAAATGGAGCTCAGGGGCACTGCAATTCACAAACCTGCAGAGTTATAAATGATAACTCTCGTCCACAAATATATTGAGGGAAGGCAACGAAGAGGATTTGAAAGCAAGGCAGAATTGCAGGAAACAGATTTCAGGAGGTAGATTCGAATTGCCTTGAAAGCCCAAGAAAAGAGGCAGAAAGTGGACAGTGATGCCCTTGGCCAAAAAGGGCGTATGCGTTTTTTCCTGAATATATTCAGGAAAAAACGCATACGCCCTTTTTGGCCAACCAAGCAACCTGGAAAGGCAAATCAGCGCTCCAAAGAAGTCTCGCTTCCCAGCGGGCAAAAGGGCCATGCGGAAAAAAGTGTCCAAACCAGAAATGCAGGACCGGCCATGGAGAAATGGGAGCCTTGCTACGCTGATGGGCGGGATGTAAATTGCCAACAGCCACTCTGGAGAAGTGTACGGTGGGTCCTGAAACATCTAAAAAACACAGCTTGGAGAGCATAGGGCACTTCCACTCATGGGCGTATAAATTGGGAAACTAAAAATCAGCAAGACACAGGCACCCCAAAGTTTAGGGCTGCTCTGTTGACAAGAACCCCCACTTCATTACACTCTAAATATCCTACGAAAGAGAAAAGTGGATAAAGAACTTGTGGTCCTCATCTACAATGGAATATCACTCAGCCATGAAATCCACGTCATAAGGCTAGTAGCAGCACGATGAGTGGATTTAGGTACGACGATTCTAAGTGAAATAAGTCACACAGAAAAAGACACTTATCATAAGATATCACTTATAGAGGGAATGTAAAAACCGTTACACTTGAACTGAATTACAAAACAGAACAGAGTCACACGTTTAGAAAACACACTATGGCTGCTGAACGGGAAAGGTGAGGTGGGGTGATGCATAAAACAAGGGTTTCAAATTAGCTCAGATACCGTTCCATAAACCCAATATGTAATAGAGAAGGCCTACTCCTTGCTCAGTGAACTGGACTCAACACCCCCTATTCACCTCACAAGATTATATCTGACTAGTAAGAATCTTCAAACCTATGTATTGATATCTCTCTGTAAGTGAGTCAAGGGGGTGTAAAGCGGCATAAACACAGCCGTGAAAAGCAGCTAAACCCCATTGTAAAAATAAATTACTTTTCAAAACCCGTGAAACAAAGGCAGTGAAAGAGAGAGAAATTCTTACACATTTCGTTCAGGGGCTGTGATGCAACCTGGATTGACCATATCTAGACCCACAGCTGATTGAGACATAAGGGTGGACACTCTTGGGGCTGAGAGGTTCGGTGAGGTTGGGTGAGCCAACGCAGACCCTTTCAAGTAATACTGCATGGTACCCATCCCATGGGTCCCAAATCTCCAGGTTCAAGGGCATCTTCCTACGTCGAAAACAGGCATGAGAAACCCAGAAGATGGTACACCGTGTGATCGGGAAAGGTTTCTAAAACGCACCTCATTTCTCATCTCCTTGTGCTCGGGTTCGCCATTCCAGCCGCTTTACTAGCCATCTCCCTCCTTGGAGAATCAGCACCTTTAACCTCCTGTTCCGTACAGGTTGCAATTTGTCCTGAGGATGAACGGGAAGAGGGCGAACCAATGAGAGACTAGCTCTAGGTGTTGGGACAGGCACAGGTCACTCTATTTTCCCATCAGGAAGAAGAATTAACCACAAGCTCAGCCTGCCCCCCCAGAACCAGAAGAGGGCCTGAAGCAATCCTGCACTTTTGCGGCCAGCTCCCAAAAAAGCGAGTTGTAAAATGGAGCTCAGGGGCACTGCAATTCACAAACCTGCAGAGTTATAAATGATAACTCTCGTCCACAAATATATTGAGGGAAGGCAACGAAGAGGATTTGAAAGCAAGGCAGAATTGCAGGAAACAGATTTCAGGAGGTAGATTCGAATCGCCTTGAAAGCCCAAGAAAAGAGGCAGAAAGTGGACAGTGATGCCCTTGGCCAAAAAGGGCGTATGCGTTTTTTCCTGAATATATTCAGGAAAAAACGCATACGCCCTTTTTGGCCAACCAAGCAACCTGGAAAGGCAAATCAGCGCTCCAAAGAAGTCTCGCTTCCCAGCGGGCAAAAGGGCCATGCGGAAAAAAGTGTCCAAACCAGAAATGCAGGACCGGCCATGGAGAAATGGGAGCCTTGCTACGCTGATGGGCGGGATGTAAATTGCCAACAGCCACTCTGGAGAAGTGTACGGTGGGTCCTGAAACATCTAAAAAACACAGCTTGGAGAGCATAGGGCACTTCCACTCATGGGCGTATAAATTGGGAAACTAAAAATCAGCAAGACACAGGCACCCCAAAGTTTAGGGCTGCTCTGTTGACAAGAACCCCCACTTCATTACACTCTAAATATCCTACGAAAGAGAAAAGTGGATAAAGAACTTGTGGTCCTCATCTACAATGGAATATCACTCAGCCATGAAATCCACGTCATAAGGCTAGTAGCAGCACGATGAGTGGATTTAGGTCCGACGATTCTAAGTGAAATAAGTCACACAGAAAAAGACACTTATCATAAGATATCACTTATAGAGGGAATGTAAAAACCGCTACACTTGAACTGAATTACAAAACAGAACAGAGTCACACGTTTAGAAAACACACTATGGCTGCTGAACGGGAAAGGTGAGGTGGGGTGATGCATAAAACAAGGGTTTCAAATTAGTTCAGATACCGTTCCATAAACCCAATATGTAATAGACAAGGCCTACTCCTTGCTCAGTGAACTGGACTCAACACCCCCTATTCACCTCACAAGATTATATCTGACTAGTAAGAATCTTCAAACCTATGTATTGATATCTCTCTGTAAGTGAGTCAAGGGGGTGTAAAGCGGCATAAACACAGCCGTGAAAAGCAGCTAAACCCCATTATAAAAATAAATTACTTTTCAAAACCCGTGAAACAAAGACAGTGAAAGAGAGAGAAATTCTTACACATTTCGTTCAGGGGCTGTGATGCAAACTGGATTGACCATATCTAGACCCACAGCTGATTGAGACATAAGGGTGGACACTCTTGGGGCTGAGTGGTTTGGTGAGGTTGGGTGAGCCAACACAGACCCTTTAAAGTAATACTGCATGGTACCCATCCCATGGGTCCCAAATCTCCAGGTTCAAGGGCATCTTCCTATCTCGAAAACATGCATGAGAAGCCCAGAAGATGGTACACCGTGTGATCGGGAAAGGTTTCTAAAACGCACCTCATTTCTCATCTCCTTGTGCTCGGGTTCGCCATTCCAGCCGCTTTACTAGCCATCTCCCTCCTTGGAGAATCAGCACCTTTAACCTCCTGTTCCATACAGGTTGCAATTTGTCCTGAGGATGAACGGGAAGAGGGGGAACCAATGAGAGACTAGCTCTAGGTGTTGGGACAGGCACAGGTCACTCTATTTTCCCATCAGGAAGAAGAATTAACCACAAGCTCAGCCTGCCCCCCAGAACCAGAAGAGGGCCTGAAGCAATCCTGCACTTTTGCGGCCAGCTCCCAAAAAAGCGAGTTGTAAAATGGAGCTCAGGGGCACTGCAATTCACAAACCTGCAGAGTTATAAATGATAACTCTCGTTCACAAATATATTGAGGGAAGGCAACGAAGAGGATTTGAAAGCAAGGCAGAATTGCAGGAAACAGATTTCAGGAGGTAGATTCGAATCGCCTTGAAAGCCCAAGAAAAGAGGCAGAAAGTGGACAGTGATGCCCTTGGCCAAAAAGGGCGTATGCGTTTTTTCCTGAATATATTCAGGAAAAAACGCATACGCCCTTTTTGGCCAACCAAGCAACCTGGAAAGGCAAATCAGCGCTCCAAAGAAGTCTCGCTTCCCAGCGGGCAAAAGGGCCATGCGGAAAAAAGTGTCCAAACCAGAAATGCAGGACCGGCCATGGAGAAATGGGAGCCTTGCTACGCTGATGGGCGGGATGTAAATTGCCAACAGCCACTCTGGAGAAGTGTACGGTGGGTCCTGAAACATCTAAAAAACACAGCTTGGAGAGCATAGGGCACTTCCACTCATGGGCGTATAAATTGGGAAACTAAAAATCAGCAAGACACAGGCACCCCAAAGTTTAGGGCTGCTCTGTTGACAAGAACCCCCACTTCATTACACCTTAAATATCCTAGGAAATAGAAAAATGGATAAAGAAGTTGAGGTCCTCATGTACAACGGAATATCACTCAGCCATGAAATCAACGTCATAAGGCTAGTAGCAGCACGATGAGTGGATTTAGGTCCGACGATTCTAAGTGAAATAAGTCACACAGAAAAAGACACTTATCATAAGATATCACTTATAGAGGGAATGTAAAAACCGTTACACTTGAACTGAATTACAAAACAGAACAGAGTCACACGTTTAGAAAACACACTATGGCTGCTGAACGGGAAAGGTGAGGTGGGGTGATGCATAAAACAAGGGTTTCAAATTAGCTCAGATACCGTTCCATAAACCCAATATGTAATAGACAAGACCTACTCCTTGCTCAGTGAAATGGACTCAACACCCCCTATTCACCGCACAAGAATATATCTGACTATTAAGAATCTTCAAACCTATGTATTGATATCTCTCTGTAAGTGAGTCAAGGGGGTGTAAAGCGGCATAAACACAGCCGTGAAAAGCAGCTAAACCCCATTATAAAAATAAATTACTTTTCAAAACCCGTGAAACAAAGACAGTGAAAGAGAGAGAAATTCTTACACATTTCGTTCAGGGGCTGTGATGCAACCTGGATTGACCATATCTAGACCCACAGCTGATTGAGACATAAGGGTGGACACTCTTGGGGCTGAGAGTTTTGGTGAGGTTGGGTGAGCCAACGCAGACCCTTTAAAGTAATACTGCATGGTACCCATCCCATGGGTCCCAAATCTCCAGGTTCAAGGGCATCTTCCTACATCGAAAACATGCATGAGAAGCCCAGAAGATGGTACACCGTGTGATCGGGAAAGGTTTCTAAAACGCACCTCATTTCTCATCTCCTTGTGCTCGGGTTCGCCATTCCAGCCGCTTTACTAGCCATCTCCCTCCTTGGAGAATCAGCACCTTTAACCTCCTGTTCCGTACAGGTTGCACTTTGTCCTGAGGATGAACGGGAAGAGGGCGAACCAATGAGAGACTAGCTCTAGGTGTTGGGACAGGCACAGGTCACTCTATTTTCCCATCAGGAAGAAGAATTAACCACAAGCTCAGCCTGCCCCCCCAGAACCAGAAGAGGGCCTGAAGCAATCCTGCACTTTTGCGGCCAGCTCCCAAAAAAGCGAGTTGTAAAATGGAGCTCAGGGGCACTGCAATTCACAAACCTGCAGAGTTATAAATGATAACTCTCGTCCACAAATATATTGAGGGAAGGCAACGAAGAGGATTTGAAAGCAAGGCAGAATTGCAGGAAACAGATTTCAGGAGGTAGATTCGAATCGCCTTGAAAGCCCAAGAAAAGAGGCAGAAAGTGGACAGTGATGCCCTTGGCCAAAAAGGGCGTATGCGTTTTTTCCTGAATATATTCAGGAAAAAACGCATACGCCCTTTTTGGCCAACCAAGCAACCTGGAAAGGCAAATCAGCGCTCCAAAGAAGTCTCGCTTCCCAGCGGGCAAAAGGGCCATGCGGAAAAAAGTGTCCAAACCAGAAATGCAGGACCGGCCATGGAGAAATGGGAGCCTTGCTACGCTGATGGGCGGGATGTAAATTGCCAACAGCCACTCTGGAGAAGTGTACGGTGGGTCCTGAAACATCTAAAAAACACAGCTTTGAGAGCATAGGGCACTTCCACTCATGGGCGTATAAATTGGGAAACTAAAAATCAGCAAGACACAGGCACCCCAAAGTTTAGGGCTGCTCTGTTGACAAGAACCCCCACTTCATTACACCTTAAATATCCTAGGAAATAGAAAAATGGATAAAGAAGTTGAGGTCCTCATGTACAACGGAATATCACTCAGCCATGAAATCAACGTCATAAGGCTAGTAGCAGCACGATGAGTGGATTTAGGTCCGACGATTCTAAGTGAAATAAGTCACACAGAAAAAGACACTTATCATAAGATATCACTTATAGAGGGAATGTAAAAACCGTTACACTTGAACTGAATTACAAAACAGAACAGAGTCACACGTTTAGAAAACACACTATGGCTGCTGAACGGGAAAGGTGAGGTGGGGTGATGCATAAAACAAGGGTTTCAAATTAGCTCAGATACCGTTCCATAAACCCAATATGTAATAGACAAGACCTACTCCTTGCTCAGTGAAATGGACTCAACACCCCCTATTCACCGCACAAGAATATATCTGACTAGTAAGAATCTTCAAACCTATGTATTGATATCTCTCTGTAAGTGAGTCAAGGGGGTGTAAAGCGGCATAAACACAGCCGTGAAAAGCAGCTAAACCCCATTATAAAAATAAATTACTTTTCAAAACCCGTGAAACAAAGACAGTGAAAGAGAGAGAAATTCTTACACATTTCGTTCAGGGGCTGTGATGCAACCTGGATTGACCATATCTAGACCCACAGCTGATTGAGACATAAGGGTGGACACTCTTGGGGCTGAGAGTTTTGGTGAGGTTGGGTGAGCCAACGCAGACCCTTTAAAGTAATACTGCATGGTACCCATCCCATGGGTCCCAAATCTCCAGGTTCAAGGGCATCTTCCTACATCGAAAACATGCATGAGAAGCCCAGAAGATGGTACACCGTGTGATCGGGAAAGGTTTCTAAAACGCACCTCATTTCTCATCTCCTTGTGCTCGGGTTCGCCATTCCAGCCGCTTTACTAGCCATCTCCCTCCTTGGAGAATCAGCACCTTTAACCTCCTGTTCCGTACAGGTTGCACTTTGTCCTGAGGATGAACGGGAAGAGGGCGAACCAATGAGAGACTAGCTCTAGGTGTTGGGACAGGCACAGGTCACTCTATTTTCCCATCAGGAAGAAGAATTAACCACAAGCTCAGCCTGCCCCCCCAGAACCAGAAGAGGGCCTGAAGCAATCCTGCACTTTTGCGGCCAGCTCCCAAAAAAGCGAGTTGTAAAATGGAGCTCAGGGGCACTGCAATTCACAAACCTGCAGAGTTATAAATGATAACTCTCGTCCACAAATATATTGAGGGAAGGCAACGAAGAGGATTTGAAAGCAAGGCAGAATTGCAGGAAACAGATTTCAGGAGGTAGATTCGAATCGCCTTGAAAGCCCAAGAAAAGAGGCAGAAAGTGGACAGTGATGCCCTTGGCCAAAAAGGGCGTATGCGTTTTTTCCTGAATATATTCAGGAAAAAACGCATACGCCCTTTTTGGCCAACCAAGCAACCTGGAAAGGCAAATCAGCGCTCCAAAGAAGTCTCGCTTCCCAGCGGGCAAAAGGGCCATGCGGAAAAAAGTGTCCAAACCAGAAATGCAGGACCGGCCATGGAGAAATGGGAGCCTTGCTACGCTGATGGGCGGGATGTAAATTGCCAACAGCCACTCTGGAGAAGTGTACGGTGGGTCCTGAAACATCTAAAAAACACAGCTTGGAGAGCATAGGGCACTTCCACTCATGGGCGTATAAATTGGGAAACTAAAAATCAGCAAGACACAGGCACCCCAAAGTTTAGGGCTGCTCTGTTGACAAGAACCCCCACTTCATTACACCTTAAATATCCTAGGAAATAGAAAAATGGATAAAGAAGTTGAGGTCCTCATGTACAACGGAATATCACTCAGCCATGAAATCAACGTCATAAGGCTAGTAGCAGCACGATGAGTGGATTTAGGTCCGACGATTCTAAGTGAAATAAGTCACACAGAAAAAGACACTTATCATAAGATATCACTTATAGAGGGAATGTAAAAACCGTTACACTTGAACTGAATTACAAAACAGAACAGAGTCACACGTTTAGAAAACACACTATGGCTGCTGAACGGGAAAGGTGAGGTGGGGTGATGCATAAAACAAGGGTTTCAAATTAGCTCAGATACCGTTCCATAAACCCAATATGTAATAGACAAGACCTACTCCTTGCTCAGTGAAATGGACTCAACACCCCCTATTCACCACACAAGAATATATCTGACTAGTAAGAATCTTCAAACCTATGTATTGATATCTCTCTGTAAGTGAGTCAAGGGGGTGTAAAGCGGCATAAACACAGCCGTGAAAAGCAGCTAAACCCCATTATAAAAATAAATTACTTTTCAAAACCCGTGAAACAAAGACAGTGAAAGAGAGAGAAATTCTTACACATTTCGTTCAGGGGCTGTGATGCAACCTGGATTGACCATATCTAGACCCACAGCTGATTGAGACATAAGGGTGGACACTCTTGGGGCTGAGAGTTTTGGTGAGGTTGGGTGAGCCAACGCAGACCCTTTAAAGTAATACTGCATGGTACCCATCCCATGGGTCCCAAATCTCCAGGTTCAAGGGCATCTTCCTACATCGAAAACATGCATGAGAAGCCCAGAAGATGGTACACCGTGTGATCGGGAAAGGTTTCTAAAACGCACCTCATTTCTCATCTCCTTGTGCTCGGGTTCGCCATTCCAGCCGCTTTACTAGCCATCTCCCTCCTTGGAGAATCAGCACCTTTAACCTCCTGTTCCGTACAGGTTGCACTTTGTCCTGAGGATGAACGGGAAGAGGGCGAACCAATGAGAGACTAGCTCTAGGTGTTGGGACAGGCACAGGTCACTCTATTTTCCCATCAGGAAGAAGAATTAACCACAAGCTCAGCCTGCCCCCCCAGAACCAGAAGAGGGCCTGAAGCAATCCTGCACTTTTGCGGCCAGCTCCCAAAAAAGCGAGTTGTAAAATGGAGCTCAGGGGCACTGCAATTCACAAACCTGCAGAGTTATAAATGATAACTCTCGTCCACAAATATATTGAGGGAAGGCAACGAAGAGGATTTGAAAGCAAGGCAGAATTGCAGGAAACAGATTTCAGGAGGTAGATTCGAATCGCCTTGAAAGCCCAAGAAAAGAGGCAGAAAGTGGACAGTGATGCCCTTGGCCAAAAAGGGCGTATGCGTTTTTTCCTGAATATATTCAGGAAAAAACGCATACGCCCTTTTTGGCCAACCAAGCAACCTGGAAAGGCAAATCAGCGCTCCAAAGAAGTCTCGCTTCCCAGCGGGCAAAAGGGCCATGCGGAAAAAAGTGTCCAAACCAGAAATGCAGGACCGGCCATGGAGAAATGGGAGCCTTGCTACGCTGATGGGCGGGATGTAAATTGCCAACAGCCACTCTGGAGAAGTGTACGGTGGGTCCTGAAACATCTAAAAAACACAGCTTGGAGAGCATAGGGCACTTCCACTCATGGGCGTATAAATTGGGAAACTAAAAATCAGCAAGACACAGGCACCCCAAAGTTTAGGGCTGCTCTGTTGACAAGAACCCCCACTTCATTACACCTTAAATATCCTAGGAAATAGAAAAATGGATAAAGAAGTTGAGGTCCTCATGTACAACGGAATATCACTCAGCCATGAAATCAACGTCATAAGGCTAGTAGCAGCACGATGAGTGGATTTAGGTCCGACGATTCTAAGTGAAATAAGTCACACAGAAAAAGACACTTATCATAAGATATCACTTATAGAGGGAATGTAAAAACCGTTACACTTGAACTGAATTACAAAACAGAACAGAGTCACACGTTTAGAAAACACACTATGGCTGCTGAACGGGAAAGGTGAGGTGGGGTGATGCATAAAACAAGGGTTTCAAATTAGCTCAGATACCGTTCCATAAACCCAATATGTAATAGACAAGACCTACTCCTTGCTCAGTGAAATGGACTCAACACCCCCTATTCACCGCACAAGAATATATCTGACTAGTAAGAATCTTCAAACCTATGTATTGATATCTCTCTGTAAGTGAGTCAAGGGGGTGTAAAGCGGCATAAACACAGCCGTGAAAAGCAGCTAAACCCCATTATAAAAATAAATTACTTTTCAAAACCCGTGAAACAAAGACAGTGAAAGAGAGAGAAATTCTTACACATTTCGTTCAGGGGCTGTGATGCAACCTGGATTGACCATATCTAGACCCACAGCTGATTGAGACATAAGGGTGGACACTCTTGGGGCTGAGAGTTTTGGTGAGGTTGGGTGAGCCAACGCAGACCCTTTAAAGTAATACTGCATGGTACCCATCCCATGGGTCCCAAATCTCCAGGTTCAAGGGCATCTTCCTACATCGAAAACATGCATGAGAAGCCCAGAAGATGGTACACCGTGTGATCGGGAAAGGTTTCTAAAACGCACCTCATTTCTCATCTCCTTGTGCTCGGGTTCGCCATTCCAGCCGCTTTACTAGCCATCTCCCTCCTTGGAGAATCAGCACCTTTAACCTCCTGTTCCGTACAGGTTGCACTTTGTCCTGAGGATGAACGGGAAGAGGGCGAACCAATGAGAGACTAGCTCTAGGTGTTGGGACAGGCACAGGTCACTCTATTTTCCCATCAGGAAGAAGAATTAACCACAAGCTCAGCCTGCCCCCCCAGAACCAGAAGAGGGCCTGAAGCAATCCTGCACTTTTGCGGCCAGCTCCCAAAAAAGCGAGTTGTAAAATGAAGCTCAGGGGCACTGCAATTCACAAACCTGCAGAGTTATAAATGATAACTCTCGTCCACAAATATATTGAGGGAAGGCAATGAAGAGGATTTGAAAGCAAGGCAGAATTGCAGGAAACAGATTTCAGGAGGTAGATTTGAATCGCCTTGAAAGCCCAAGAAAAGAGGCAGAAAGTGGACAGTGATGCCCTTGGCCAAAAAGGGCGTATGCGTTTTTTCCTGAATATATTCAGGAAAAAACGCATACGCCCTTTTTGGCCAACCAAGCAACCTGGAAAGGCAAATCAGCGCTCCAAAGAAGTCTCGCTTCCCAGCGGGCAAAAGGGCCATGCGGAAAAAAGTTTCCAAACCAGAAATGCAGGACCGGCCATGGAGAAATGGGAGCCTTGCTACGCTGATGGGCGGGATGTAAATTGCCAACAGCCACTCTGGAGAAGTGTACGGTGGGTCCTGAAACATCTAAAAAACACAGCTTGGAGAGCATAGGGCACTTCCACTCATGGGCGTATAAATTGGGAAACTAAAAATCAGCAAGACACAGGCACCCCAAAGTTTAGGGCTGCTCTGTTGACAAGAACCCCCACTTCATTACACCTTAAATATCCTAGGAAATAGAAAAATGGATAAAGAAGTTGAGGTCCTCATGTACAACGGAATATCACTCAGCCATGAAATCAACGTCATAAGGCTAGTAGCAGCACGATGAGTGGATTTAGGTCCGACGATTCTAAGTGAAATAAGTCACACAGAAAAAGACACTTATCATAAGATATCACTTATAGAGGGAATGTAAAAACCGTTACACTTGAACTGAATTACAAAACAGAACAGAGTCACACGTTTAGAAAACACACTATGGCTGCTGAACGGGAAAGGTGAGCTGGGGTGATGCATAAAACAAGGGTTTCAAATTAGCTCAGATACCGTTCCATAAACCCAATATGTAATACAGAAGACCTACTCCTTGCTCAGTGAACTGGACTCAACACCCCCTATTCACCACACAAGATTATATCTGACTAGTACGAATCTTCAAAACTATGTATTGATATCTCTCTGTAAGTGAGTCAAGGGGGTGTAAAGCGGCATAAACACAGCCGTGAAAAGCAGCTAAACCCCATTATAAAAATAAATTACTTTTCAAAACCCGTGAAACAAAGACAGTGAAAGAGAGAGAAATTCTTACACATTTCGTTCAGGGGCTGTGATGCAACCTGGATTGACCATATCTAGACCCACAGCTGATTGAGACATAAGGGTGGACACTCTTGGGGCTGAGAGTTTTGGTGAGGTTGGGTGAGCCAACGCAGACCCTTTAAACTAATACTGCATGGTACCCATCCCATGGGTCCCAAATCTCCAGGTTCAAGGGCATCTTCCTACATCGAAAACATGCATGAGAAGCCCAGAAGATGGTACACCGTGTGATCGGGAAAGGTTTCTAAAACGCACCTCATTTCTCATCTCCTTGTGCTCGGGTTCGCCATTCCAGCCGCTTTACTAGCCATCTCCCTCCTTGGAGAATCAGCACCTTTAACCTCCTGTTCCGTACAGGTTGCACTTTGTCCTGAGGATGAACGGGAAGAGGGCGAACCAATGAGAGACTAGCTCTAGGTGTTGGGACAGGCACAGGTCACTCTATTTTCCCATCAGGAAGAAGAATTAACCACAAGCTCAGCCTGCCCCCCCAGAACCAGAAGAGGGCCTGAAGCAATCCTGCACTTTTGCGGCCAGCTCCCAAAAAAGCGAGTTGTAAAATGAAGCTCAGGGGCACTGCAATTCACAAACCTGCAGAGTTATAAATGATAACTCTCGTCCACAAATATATTGAGGGAAGGCAACGAAGAGGATTTGAAAGCAAGGCAGAATTGCAGGAAACAGATTTCAGGAGGTAGATTTGAATCGCCTTGAAAGCCCAAGAAAAGAGGCAGAAAGTGGACAGTGATGCCCTTGGCCAAAAAGGGCGTATGCGTTTTTTCCTGAATATATTCAGGAAAAAACGCATACGCCCTTTTTGGCCAACCAAGCAACCTGGAAAGGCAAATCAGCGCTCCAAAGAAGTCTCGCTTCCCAGCGGGCAAAAGGGCCATGCGGAAAAAAGTGTCCAAACCAGAAATGCAGGACCGGCCATGGAGAAATGGGAGCCTTGCTATGCTGATGGGCGGGATGTAAATTGCCAACAGCCACTCTGGAGAAGTGTACGGTGGGTCCTGAAACATCTAAAAAACACAGCTTGGAGAGCATAGGGCACTTCCACTCATGGGCGTATAAATTGGGAAACTAAAAATCAGCAAGACACAGGCACCCCAAAGTTTAGGGCTGCTCTGTTGACAAGAACCCCCACTTCATTACACCTTAAATATCCTAGGAAATAGAAAAATGGATAAAGAAGTTGAGGTCCTCATGTACAACGGAATATCACTCAGCCATGAAATCAACGTCATAAGGCTAGTAGCAGCACGATGAGTGGATTTAGGTCCGACGATTCTAAGTGAAATAAGTCACACAGAAAAAGACACTTATCATAAGATATCACTTATAGAGGGAATGTAAAAACCGTTACACTTGAACTGAATTACAAAACAGAACAGAGTCACACGTTTAGAAAACACACTATGGCTGCTGAACGGGAAAGGTGAGCTGGGGTGATGCATAAAACAAGGGTTTCAAATTAGCTCAGATACCGTTCCATAAACCCAATATGTAATACAGAAGACCTACTCCTTGCTCAGTGAACTGGACTCAACACCCCCTATTCACCACACAAGATTATATCTGACTAGTACGAATCTTCAAAACTATGT
Organism: Balaenoptera acutorostrata; assembly: GCF_949987535.1. Classification (NCBI taxonomy): domain Eukaryota; kingdom Metazoa; phylum Chordata; class Mammalia; order Artiodactyla; family Balaenopteridae; genus Balaenoptera; species Balaenoptera acutorostrata. Next base: position 23,211 of record NW_026646478.1, read on the forward strand.
ATTGATATCTCTCTGTAAGTGAGTCAAGGGGGTGTAAAGCGGCATAAACACAGCCGTGAAAAGCAGCTAAACCCCATTATAAAAATAAATTACTTTTCAAAACCCGTGAAACAAAGACAGTGAAAGAGAGAGAAATTCTTACACATTTCGTTCAGGGGCTGTGATGCAACCTGGATTGACCATATCTAGACCCACAGCTGATTGAGACATAAGGGTGGACACTCTTGGGGCTGAGAGTTTTGGTGAGGTTGGGTGAGCCAACGCAGACCCTTTAAACTAATACTGCATGGTACCCATCCCATGGGTCCCAAATCTCCAGGTTCAAGGGCATCTTCCTACATCGAAAACATGCATGAGAAGCCCAGAAGATGGTACACCGTGTGATCGGGAAAGGTTTCTAAAACGCACCTCATTTCTCATCTCCTTGTGCTCGGGTTCGCCATTCCAGCCGCTTTACTAGCCATCTCCCTCCTTGGAGAATCAGCACCTTTAACCTCCTGTTCCGTACAGGTTGCACTTTGTCCTGAGGATGAACGGGAAGAGGGCGAACCAATGAGAGACTAGCTCTAGGTGTTGGGACAGGCACAGGTCACTCTATTTTCCCATCAGGAAGAAGAATTAACCACAAGCTCAGCCTGCCCCCCCAGAACCAGAAGAGGGCCTGAAGCAATCCTGCACTTTTGCGGCCAGCTCCCAAAAAAGCGAGTTGTAAAATGGAGCTCAGGGGCACTGCAATTCACAAACCTGCAGAGTTATAAATGATAACTCTCGTCCACAAATATATTGAGGGAAGGCAACGAAGAGGATTTGAAAGCAAGGCAGAATTGCAGGAAACAGATTTCAGGAGGTAGATTCGAATCGCCTTGAAAGCCCAAGAAAAGAGGCAGAAAGTGGACAGTGATGCCCTTGGCCAAAAAGGGCGTATGCGTTTTTTCCTGAATATATTCAGGAAAAAACGCATACGCCCTTTTTGGCCAACCAAGCAACCTGGAAAGGCAAATCAGCGCTCCAAAGAAGTCTCGCTTCCCAGCGGGCAAAAGGGCCATGCGGAAAAAAGTGTCCAAACCAGAAATGCAGGACCGGCCATGGAGAAATGGGAGCCTTGCTACGCTGATGGGCGGGATGTAAATTGCCAACAGCCACTCTGGAGAAGTGTACGGTGGGTCCTGAAACATCTAAAAAACACAGCTTGGAGAGCATAGGGCACTTCCACTCATGGGCGTATAAATTGGGAAACTAAAAATCAGCAAGACACAGGCACCCCAAAGTTTAGGGCTGCTCTGTTGACAAGAACCCCCACTTCATTACACCTTAAATATCCTAGGAAAGAGAAAAATGGATAAAGAAGTTGAGGTCCTCGTGTACAACGGAATATCACTCAGCCATGAAATCAACGTCATAAGGCTAGTAGCAGCACGATGAGTGGATTTAGGTCCGACGATTCTAAGTGAAATAAGTCACACAGAAAAAGACACTTATCATAAGATATCACTTATAGAGGGAATGTAAAAACCGTTACACTTGAACTGAATTACAAAACAGAACAGAGTCACACGTTTAGAAAGCACACTATGGCTGCTGAACGGGAAAGGTGAGCTGGGGTGATGCATAAAACAAGGGTTTCAAATTAGCTCAGATACCGTTCCATAAACCCAATATGTAATAGACAAGACCTACTCCTTGCTCAGTGAAATGGACTCAACACCCCCTATTCACCGCACAAGAATATATCTGACTAGTAAGAATCTTCAAACCTATGTATTGATATCTCTCTGTAAGTGAGTCAAGGGGGTGTAAAGCGGCATAAACACAGCCGTGAAAAGCAGCTAAACCCCATTATAAAAATAAATTACTTTTCAAAACCCGTGAAACAAAGACAGTGAAAGAGAGAGAAATTCTTACACATTTCGTTCAGGGGCTGTGATGCAACCTGGATTGACCATATCTAGACCCACAGCTGATTGAGACATAAGGGTGGACACTCTTGGGGCTGAGAGTTTTGGTGAGGTTGGGTGAGCCAACGCAGACCCTTTAAACTAATACTGCATGGTACCCATCCCATGGGTCCCAAATCTCCAGGTTCAAGGGCATCTTCCTACATCGAAAACATGCATGAGAAGCCCAGAAGATGGTACACCGTGTGATCGGGAAAGGTTTCTAAAACGCACCTCATTTCTCATCTCCTTGTGCTCGGGTTCGCCATTCCAGCCGCTTTACTAGCCATCTCCCTCCTTGGAGAATCAGCACCTTTAACCTCCTGTTCCGTACAGGTTGCACTTTGTCCTGAGGATGAACGGGAAGAGGGCGAACCAATGAGAGACTAGCTCTAGGTGTTGGGACAGGCACAGGTCACTCTATATTCCCATCAGGAAGAAGAATTAACCACAAGCTCAGCCTGCCCCCCCAGAACCAGAAGAGGGCCTGAAGCAATCCTGCACTTTTGCGGCCAGCTCCTAAAAAAGCGAGTTGTAAAATGGAGCTCAGGGGCACTGCAATTCACAAACCTGCAGAGTTATAAATGATAACTCTCGTCCACAAATATATTGAGGGAAGGCAACGAAGAGGATTTGAAAGCAAGGCAGAATTGCAGGAAACAGATTTCAGGAGGTAGATTCGAATCGCCTTGAAAGCCCAAGAAAAGAGGCAGAAAGTGGACAGTGATGCCCTTGGCCAAAAAGGGCGTATGCGTTTTTTCCTGAATATATTCAGGAAAAAACGCATACGCCCTTTTTGGCCAACCAAGCAACCTGGAAAGGCAAATCAGCGCTCCAAAGAAGTCTCGCTTCCCAGCGGGCAAAAGGGCCATGCGGAAAAAAGTGTCCAAACCAGAAATGCAGGACCGGCCATGGAGAAATGGGAGCCTTGCTACGCTGATGGGCGGGATGTAAATTGCCAACAGCCACTCTGGAGAAGTGTACGGTGGGTCCTGAAACATCTAAAAAACACAGCTTGGAGAGCATAGGGCACTTCCACTCATGGGCGTATAAATTGGGAAACTAAAAATCAGCAAGACACAGGCACCCCAAAGTTTAGGGCTGCTCTGTTGACAAGAACCCCCACTTCATTACACTCTAAATATCCTACGAAAGAGAAAAGTGGATAAAGAACTTGTGGTCCTCATCTACAATGGAATATCACTCAGCCATGAAATCCACGTCATAAGGCTAGTAGCAGCACGATGAGTGGATTTAGGTACGACGATTCTAAGTGAAATAAGTCACACAGAAAAAGACACTTATCATAAGATATCACCTATAGAGGGAATGTAAAAACCGCTACACTTGAACTGAATTACAAAACAGAACAGAGTCACACGTTTAGAAAACACACTATGGCTGCTGAACGGGAAAGGTGAGGTGGGGTGATGCATAAAACAAGGGTTTCAAATTAGCTCAGATACCGTTCCATAAACCCAATATGTAATAGAGAAGGCCTACTCCTTGCTCAGTGAACTGGACTCAACACCCCCTATTCACCTCACAAGATTATATCTGACTAGTAAGAATCTTCAAACCTATGTATTGATATCTCTCTGTAAGTGAGTCAAGGGGGTGTAAAGCGGCATAAACACAGCCGTGAAAAGCAGCTAAACCCCATTGTAAAAATAAATTACTTTTCAAAACCCGTGAAACAAAGACAGTGAAAGAGAGAGAAATTCTTACACATTTCGTTCAGGGGCTGTGATGCAACCTGGATTGACCATATCTAGACCCACAGCTGATTGAGACATAAGGGTGGACACTCTTGGGGCTGAGAGGTTTGGTGAGGTTGGGTGAGCCAACGCATACCCTTTAAAGTAATACTGCATGGTACCCATCCCATGGGTCCCAAATCTCCAGGTTCAAGGGCATCTTCCTACATCGAAAACATGCATGAGAAGCCCAGAAGATGGTACACCGTGTGATCGGGAAAGGTTTCTAAAACGCACCTCATTTCTCATCTCCTTGTGCTCGGGTTCGCCATTCCAGCCGCTTTACTAGCCATCTCCCTCCTTGGAGAATCAGCACCTTTAACCTCCTGTTCCGTACAGGTTGCAATTTGTCCTGAGGATGAACGGGAAGAGGGCGAACCAATGAGAGACTAGCTCTAGGTGTTGGGACAGGCACAGGTCACTCTATTTTCCCATCAGGAAGAAGAATTAACCACAAGCTCAGCCTGCCCCCCCAGAACCAGAAGAGGGCCTGAAGCAATCCTGCACTTTTGCGGCCAGCTCCCAAAAAAGCGAGTTGTAAAATGGAGCTCAGGGGCACTGCAATTCACAAACCTGCAGAGTTATAAATGATAACTCTCGTCCACAAATATATTGAGGGAAGGCAACGAAGAGGATTTGAAAGCAAGGCAGAATTGCAGGAAACAGATTTCAGGAGGTAGATTCGAATCGCCTTGAAAGCCCAAGAAAAGAGGCAGAAAGTGGACAGTGATGCCCTTGGCCAAAAAGGGCGTATGCGTTTTTTCCTGAATATATTCAGGAAAAAACGCATACGCCCTTTTTGGCCAACCAAGCAACCTGGAAAGGCAAATCAGCGCTCCAAAGAAGTCTCGCTTCCCAGCGGGCAAAAGGGCCATGCGGAAAAAAGTGTCCAAACCAGAAATGCAGGACCGGCCATGGAGAAATGGGAGCCTTGCTACGCTGATGGGCGGGATGTAAATTGCCAACAGCCACTCTGGAGAAGTGTACGGTGGGTCCTGAAACATCTAAAAAACACAGCTTGGAGAGCATAGGGCACTTCCACTCATGGGCGTATAAATTGGGAAACTAAAAATCAGCAAGACACAGGCACCCCAAAGTTTAGGGCTGCTCTGTTGACAAGAACCCCCACTTCATTACACCTTAAATATCCTAGGAAAGAGAAAAATGGATAAAGAAGTTGAGGTCCTCGTGTACAACGGAATATCACTCAGCCATGAAATCAACGTCATAAGGCTAGTAGCAGCACAATGAGTGGATTTAGGTCCGACGATTCTAAGTGAAATAAGTCACACAGAAAAAGACACTTATCATAAGATATCACTTATAGAGGGAATGTAAAAACCGTTACACTTGAACTGAATTACAAAACAGAACAGAGTCACACGTTTAGAAAACACACTATGGCTGCTGAACGGGAAAGGTGAGGTGGGGTGATGCATAAAACAAGGGTTTCAAATTAGCTCAGATACCGTTCCATAAACCCAATATGTAATAGAGAAGACCTACTCCTTGCTCAGTGAAATGGACTCAACACCCCCTATTCACCGCACAAGAATATATCTGACTAGTAAGAATCTTCAAACCTATGTATTGATATCTCTCTGTAAGTGAGTCAAGGGGGTGTAAAGCGGCATAAACACAGCCGTGAAAAGCAGCTAAACCCCATTATAAAAATAAATTACTTTTCAAAACCCGTGAAACAAAGACAGTGAAAGAGAGAGAAATTCTTACACATTTCGTTCAGGGGCTGTGATGCAACCTGGATTGACCATATCTAGACCCACAGCTGATTGAGACATAAGGGTGGACACTCTTGGGGCTGAGAGGTTTGGTGAGGTTGGGTGAGCCAACGCAGACCCTTTAAAGTAATACTGCATGGTACCCATCCCATGGGTCCCAAATCTCCAGGTTCAAGGGCATCTTCCTACATCGAAAACATGCATGAGAAGCCCAGAAGATGGTACACCGTGTGATCGGGAAAGGTTTCTAAAACGCACCTCATTTCTCATCTCCTTGTGCTCGGGTTCGCCATTCCAGCCGCTTTACTAGCCATCTCCCTCCTTGGAGAATCAGCACCTTTAACCTCCTGTTCCGTACAGGTTGCAATTTGTCCTGAGGATGAACGGGAAGAGGGCGAACCAATGAGAGACTAGCTCTAGGTGTTGGGACAGGCACAGGTCACTCTATTTTCCCATCAGGAAGAAGAATTAACCACAAGCTCAGCCTGCCCCCCAGAACCAGAAGAGGGCCTGAAGCAATCCTGCACTTTTGCGGCCAGCTCCCAAAAAAGCGAGTTGTAAAATGGAGCTCAGGGGCACTGCAATTCACAAACCTGCAGAGTTATAAATGATAACTCTCGTTCACAAATATATTGAGGGAAGGCAACGAAGAGGATTTGAAAGCAAGGCAGAATTGCAGGAAACAGATTTCAGGAGGTAGATTCGAATCGCCTTGAAAGCCCAAGAAAAGAGGCAGAAAGTGGACAGTGATGCCCTTGGCCAAAAAGGGCGTATGCGTTTTTTCCTGAATATATTCAGGAAAAAACGCATACGCCCTTTTTGGCCAACCAAGCAACCTGGAAAGGCAAATCAGCGCTCCAAAGAAGTCTCGCTTCCCAGCGGGCAAGAGGGCCATGCGGAAAAAAGTGTCCAAACCAGAAATGCAGGACCGGCCATGGAGAAATGGGAGCCTTGCTACGCTGATGGGCGGGATGTAAATTGCCAACAGCCACTCTGGAGAAGTGTACGGTGGGTCCTGAAACATCTAAAAAACACAGCTTGGAGAGCATAGGGCACTTCCACTCATGGGCGTATAAATTGGGAAACTAAAAATCAGCAAGACACAGGCACACCAAAGTTTAGGGCTGCTCTGTTGACAAGAACCCCCACTTCATTACACCTTAAATATCCTAGGAAATAGAAAAATGGATAAAGAAGTTGTGGTCCTCATGTACAACGGAATATCACTCAGCCATGAAATCAACGTCATAAGGCTAGTAGCAGCACGATGAGTGGATTTAGGTCCGACGATTCTAAGTGAAATAAGTCACACAGAAAAAGACACTTATCATAAGATATCACTTATAGAGGGAATGTAAAAACCGCTACACTTGAACTGAATTACAAAACAGAACAGAGTCACACGTTTAGAAAACACACTATGGCTGCTGAACGGGAAAGGTGAGGTGGGGTGATGCATAAAACAAGGGTTTCAAATTAGCTCAGATACCGTTCCATAAACCCAATATGTAATAGAGAAGGCCTACTCCTTGCTCAGTGAACTGGACTCAACACCCCCTATTCACCTCACAAGATTATATCTGACTAGTAAGAATCTTCAAACCTATGTATTGATATCTCTCTGTAAGTGAGTCAAGGGGGTGTAAAGCGGCATAAACACAGCCGTGAACAGCAGCTAAACCCCATTGTAAAAATAAATTACTTTTCAAAACCCGTGAAACAAAGACAGTGAAAGAGAGAGAAATTCTTACACATTTCGTTCAGGGGCTGTGATGCAACCTGGATTGACCATATCTAGACCCACAGCTGATTGAGACATAAGGGTGGACACTCTTGGGGCTGAGAGGTTTGGTGAGGTTGGGTGAGCCAACGCAGACCCTTTAAAGTAATACTGCATGGTACCCATCCCATGGGTCCCAAATCTCCAGGTTCAAGGGCATCTTCCTACATCGAAAACATGCATGAGAAGCCCAGAAGATGGTACACCATGTGATCGGGAAAGGTTTCTAAAACGCACCTCATTTCTCATCTCCTTGTGCTCGGGTTCGCCATTCCAGCCGCTTTACTAGCCATCTCCCTCCTTGGAGAATCAGCACCTTTAACCTCCTGTTCCGTACAGGTTGCAATTTGTCCTGAGGATGAACGGGAAGAGGGCGAACCAATGAGAGACTAGCTCTAGGTGTTGGGACAGGCACAGGTCACTCTATTTTCCCATCACGAAGAAGAATTAACCACAAGCTCAGCCTGCCCCCCCAGAACCAGAAGAGGGCCTGAAGCAATCCTGCACTTTTGCGGCCAGCTCCCAAAAAAGCGAGTTGTAAAATGGAGCTCAGGGGCACTGCAATTCACAAACCTGCAGAGTTATAAATGATAACTCTCGTCCACAAATATATTGAGGGAAGGCAACGAAGAGGATTTGAAAGCAAGGCAGAATTGCAGGAAACAGATTTCAGGAGGTAGATTCGAATCGCCTTGAAAGCCCAAGAAAAGAGGCAGAAAGTGGACAGTGATGCCCTTGGCCAAAAAGGGCGTATGCGTTTTTTCCTGAATATATTCAGGAAAAAACGCATACGCCCTTTTTGGCCAACCAAGCAACCTGGAAAGGCAAATCAGCGCTCCAAAGAAGTCTCGCTTCCCAGCGGGCAAAAGGGCCATGCGGAAAAAAGTGTCCAAACCAGAAATGCAGGACCGGCCATGGAGAAATGGGAGCCTTGCTACGCTGATGGGCGGGATGTAAATTGCCAACAGCCACTCTGGAGAAGTGTACGGTGGGTCCTGAAACATCTAAAAAACACAGCTTGGAGAGCATAGGGCACTTCCACTCATGGGCGTATAAATTGGGAAACTAAAAATCAGCAAGACACAGGCACCCCAAAGTTTAGGGCTGCTCTGTTGACAAGAACCCCCACTTCATTACACCTTAAATATCCGAGGAAATAGAAAAATGGATAAAGAAGTTGAGGTCCTCGTGTACAACGGAATATCACTCAGCCATGAAATCAACGTCATAAGGCTAGTAGCAGCACGATGAGTGGATTTAGGTCCGACGATTCTAAGTGAAATAAGTCACACAGAAAAAGACACTTATCATAAGATATCACTTATAGAGGGAATGTAAAAACCGTTACACTTGAACTGAATTACAAAACAGAACAGAGTCACACGTTTAGAAAACACACTATGGCTGCTGAACGGGAAAGGTGAGGTGGGGTGTTGCATAAAACAAGGGTTTCAAATTAGCTCAGATACCGTTCCATAAACCCAATATGTAATAGAGAAGACCTACTCCTTGCTCAGTGAAATGGACTCAACACCCCCTATTCACCGCACAAGAATATATCTGACTAGTAAGAATCTTCAAACCTATGTATTGATATCTCTCTGTAAGTGAGTCAAGGGGGTGTAAAGCGGCATAAACACAGCCGTGAAAAGCAGCTAAACCCCATTATAAAAATAAATTACTTTTCAAAACCCGTGAAACAAAGACAGTGAAAGAGAGAGAAATTCTTACACATTTCGTTCAGGGGCTGTGATGCAACCTGGATTGACCATATCTAGACCCACAGCTGATTGAGACATAAGGGTGGACACTCTTGGGGCTGAGAGGTTTGGTGAGGTTGGGTGAGCCAACACAGACCCTTTAAAGTAATACTGCATGGTACCCATCCCATGGGTCCCAAATCTCCAGGTTCAAGGGCATCTTCCTACATCGAAAACATGCATGAGAAGCCCAGAAGATGGTACACCGTGTGATCGGGAAAGGTTTCTAAAACGCACCTCATTTCTCATCTCCTTGTGCTCGGGTTCGCCATTCCAGCCGCTTTACTAGCCATCTCCCTCCTTGGAGAATCAGCACCTTTAACCTCCTGTTCCGTACAGGTTGCAATTTGTCCTGAGGATGAACGGGAAGAGGGCGAACCAATGAGAGACTAGCTCTAGGTGTTGGGACAGGCACAGGTCACTCTATTTTCCCATCAGGAAGAAGAATTAACCACAAGCTCAGCCTGCCCCCCCAGAACCAGAAGAGGGCCTGAAGCAATCCTGCACTTTTGCGGCCAGCTCCCAAAAAAGCGAGTTGTAAAATGGAGCTCAGGGGCACTGCAATTCACAAACCTGCAGAGTTATAAATGATAACTCTCGTCCACAAATATATTGAGGGAAGGCAACGAAGAGGATTTGAAAGCAAGGCAGAATTGCAGGAAACAGATTTCAGGAGGTACATTCGAATCGCCTTGAAAGCACATGAAAAGCGGCAAAACGTGGACAATGATGTCCTTGGCCAAAAAGGGCGTATGCGGTTTTTCCTGAATATATTCAGGAAAAAATGCATACGCCTTTTTGGCCAACCAAGCAACCTGGAAAGGCAAATCAGCGCTCCAAAGAAGTCTCGCTTTACAGTGGGCAAAAGGGCCATGCGGAAAAAAGTGTCCAAACCAGAAATGCAGGACCGGCCATGGAGAAATGGGAGCCTTGCTATGCTGATGGGCGGGATGTAAATTGCCAACAGCCACTCTGGAGAAGTGTACGGTGGGTCCTGAAACATCTAAAAAACACAGCTTGGAGAGCATAGGGCACTTCCACTCATGGGCGTATAAATTGGGAAACTAAAAATCAGCAAGACACAGGCACCCCAAAGTTTAGGGCTGCTCTGTTGACAAGAACCCCCACTTCATTACACCTTAAATATCCTAGGAAATAGAAAAATGGATAAAGAAGTTGAGGTCCTCATGTACAACGGAATATCACTCAGCCATGAAATCAACGTCATAAGGCTAGTAGCAGCACGATGAGTGGATTTAGGTCCGACGATTCTAAGTGAAATAAGTCACACAGAAAAAGACACTTATCATAAGATATCACTTATAGAGGGAATGTAAAAACCGTTACACTTGAACTGAATTACAAAACAGAACAGAGTCACACGTTTAGAAAACACACTATGGCTGCTGAACGGGAAAGCTGAGGTGGGGTGATGCATAAAACAAGGGTTTCAAATTAGCTCAGATACCGTTCCATAAACCCAATATGTAATAGACAAGACCTACTCCTTGCTCAGTGAAATGGACTCAACACCCCCTATTCACCGCACAAGAATATATCTGACTAGTAAGAATCTTCAAACCTATGTATTGATATCTCTCTGTAAGTGAGTCAAGGGGGTGTAAAGCGGCATAAACACAGCCGTGAAAAGCAGCTAAACCCCATTATAAAAATAAATTACTTTTCAAAACCCGTGAAACAAAGACAGTGAAAGAGAGAGAAATTCTTACACATTTCGTTCAGGGGCTGTGATGCAACCTGGATTGACCATATCTAGACCCACAGCTGATTGAGACATAAGGGTGGACACTCTTGGGGCTGAGAGGTTTGGTGAGGTTGGGTGAGCCAACGCAGACCCTTTAAAGTAATACTGCATGGTACCCATCCCATGGGTCCCAAATCTCCAGGTTCAAGGGCATCTTCCTACATCGAAAACATGCATGAGAAGCCCAGAAGATGGTACACCGTGTGATCGGGAAAGGTTTCTAAAACGCACCTCATTTCTCATCTCCTTGTGCTCGGGTTCGCCATTCCAGCCGCTTTACTAGCCATCTCCCTCCTTGGAGAATCAGCACCTTTAACCTCCTGTTCCGTACAGGTTGCAATTTGTCCTGAGGATGAACGGGAAGAGGGCGAACCAATGAGAGACTAGCTCTAGGTGTTGGGACAGGCACAGGTCACTCTATTTTCCCATCAGGAAGAAGAATTAACCACAAGCTCAGCCTGCCCCCCCAGAACCAGAAGAGGGCCTGAAGCAATCCTGCACTTTTGCGGCCAGCTCCCAAAAAAGCGAGTTGTAAAATGGAGCTCAGGGGCACTGCAATTCACAAACCTGCAGAGTTATAAATGATAACTCTCGTCCACAAATATATTGAGGGAAGGCAACGAAGAGGATTTGAAAGCAAGGCAGAATTGCAGGAAACAGATTTCAGGAGGTACATTCGAATCGCCTTGAAAGCACATGAAAAGCGGCAAAACGTGGACAATGATGTCCTTGGCCAAAAAGGGCGTATGCGGTTTTTCCTGAATATATTCAGGAAAAAATGCATACGCCTTTTTGGCCAACCAAGCAACCTGGAAAGGCAAATCAGCGCTCCAAAGAAGTCTCGCTTTACAGTGGGCAAAAGGGCCATGCGGAAAAAAGTGTCCAAACCAGAAATGCAGGACCGGCCATGGAGAAATGGGAGCCTTGCTATGCTGATGGGCGGGATGTAAATTGCCAACAGCCACTCTGGAGAAGTGTACGGTGGGTCCTGAAACATCTAAAAAACACAGCTTGGAGAGCATAGGGCACTTCCACTCATGGGCGTATAAATTGGGAAACTAAAAATCAGCAAGACACAGGCACCCCAAAGTTTAGGGCTGCTCTGTTGACAAGAACCCCCACTTCATTACACCTTAAATATCCTAGGAAATAGAAAAATGGATAAAGAAGTTGAGGTCCTCATGTACAACGGAATATCACTCAGCCATGAAATCAACGTCATAAGGCTAGTAGCAGCACGATGAGTGGATTTAGGTCCGACGATTCTAAGTGAAATAAGTCACACAGAAAAAGACACTTATCATAAGATATCACTTATAGAGGGAATGTAAAAACCGTTACACTTGAACTGAATTACAAAACAGAACAGAGTCACACGTTTAGAAAACACACTATGGCTGCTGAACGGGAAAGCTGAGGTGGGGTGATGCATAAAACAAGGGTTTCAAATTAGCTCAGATACCGTTCCATAAACCCAATATGTAATAGACAAGACCTACTCCTTGCTCAGTGAAATGGACTCAACACCCCCTATTCACCGCACAAGAATATATCTGACTAGTAAGAATCTTCAAACCTATGTATTGATATCTCTCTGTAAGTGAGTCAAGGGGGTGTAAAGCGGCATAAACACAGCCGTGAAAAGCAGCTAAACCCCATTATAAAAATAAATTACTTTTCAAAACCCGTGAAACAAAGACAGTGAAAGAGAGAGAAATTCTTACACATTTCGTTCAGGGGCTGTGATGCAACCTGGATTGACCATATCTAGACCCACAGCTGATTGAGACATAAGGGTGGACACTCTTGGGGCTGAGAGGTTTGGTGAGGTTGGGTGAGCCAACGCAGACCCTTTAAAGTAATACTGCATGGTACCCATCCCATGGGTCCCAAATCTCCAGGTTCAAGGGCATCTTCCTACATCGAAAACATGCATGAGAAGCCCAGAAGATGGTACACCGTGTGATCGGGAAAGGTTTCTAAAACGCACCTCGTTTCTCATCTCCTTGTGCTCGGGTTCGCCATTCCAGCCGCTTTACTAGCCATCTCCCTCCTTGGAGAATCAGCACCTTTAACCTCCTGTTCCGTACAGGTTGCAATTTGTCCTGAGGATGAACGGGAAGAGGGCGAACCAATGAGAGACTAGCTCTAGGTGTTGGGACAGGCACAGGTCACTCTATTTTCCCATCAGGAAGAAGAATTAACCACAAGCTCAGCCTGCCCCCCCAGAACCAGAAGAGGGCCTGAAGCAATCCTGCACTTTTGCGGCCAGCTCCCAAAAAAGCGAGTTGTAAAATGGAGCTCAGGGGCACTGCAATTCACAAACCTGCAGAGTTATAAATGATAACTCTCGTCCACAAATATATTGAGGGAAGTCAACGAAGAGGATTTGAAAGCAAGGCAGAATTGCAGGAAACAGATTTCAGGAGGTACATTCGAATCGCCTTGAAAGCACATGAAAAGCGGCAAAACGTGGACAATGATGTCCTTGGCCAAAAAGGGCGTATGCGGTTTTTCCTGAATATATTCAGGAAAAAATGCATACGCCCTTTTTGGCCAACCAAGCAACCTGGAAAGGCAAATCAGCGCTCCAAAGAAGTCTCGCTTTACAGCGGGCAAAAGGGCCATGCGGAAAAAAGTGTCCAAACCAGAAATGCAGGACCGGCCATGGAGAAATGGGAGCCTTGCTACGCTGATGGGCGGGATGTAAATTGCCAACAGCCACTCTGGAGAAGTGTACGGTGTGTCCTGAAACATCCAAAAAAAGTTTGGAGAGCATAGGGCACTTCCACTCATGGGCGTATAAATTGGGAAAACTAAAAATCAGCAAGACACAGGCACCCCAAATTTTAGGGCTGCTCTGTTGACAAGAACCCCCACTTCATTACACCTTAAATATCCTAGGAAAGAGCAAAATGGATAAAGAAGTTGTGGTCCTCATGTACAACGGAATATCACTCAGCCATGAAATCAACGTCATAAGGCTAGTAGCAGCACGATGAGTGGATTTAGGTCCGACGATTCTAAGTGAAATAAGTCACACAGAAAAAGACACTTATCATAAGATATCACTTATAGAGGGAATGTAAAAACCGCTACACTTGAACTGAATTACAAAACAGAACAGAGTCACACGTTTAGAAAACACACTATGGCTGCTGAACGGGAAAGGTGAGCTGGGGTGATGCATAAAACAAGGGTTTCAAATTAGTTCAGATACCGTTCCATAAACCCAATATGTAATAGACAAGGCCTACTCCTTGCTCAGTGAACTGGACTCAACACCCCCTATTCACCACACAAGAATATATCTGACTAGTAAGAATCTTCAAACCTATGTATTGATATCTCTCTGTAAGTGAGTCAAGGGGGTGTAAAGCGGCATAAACACAGCCGTGAAAAGCAGCTAAACCCCATTATAAAAATAAATTACTTTTCAAAACCCGTGAAACAAAGACAGTGAAAGAGAGAGAAATTCTTACACATTTCGTTCAGGGGCTGTGATGCAACCTGGATTGACCATATCTAGACCCACAGCTGATTGAGACATAAGGGTGGACACTCTTGGGGCTGAGAGGTTTGGTGAGGTTGGGTGAGCCAACGCAGACCCTTTAAAGTAATACTGCATGGTACCCATCCCATGGGTCCCAAATCTCCAGGTTCAAGGGCATCTTCCTATCTCGAAAACATGCATGAGAAGCCCAGAAGATGGTACACCGTGTGATCGGGAAAGGTTTCTAAAACGCACCTCATTTCTCATCTCCTTGTGCTCGGGTTCGCCATTCCAGCCGCTTTACTAGCCATCTCCCTCCTTGGAGAATCAGCACCTTTAACCTCCTGTTCCGTACAGGTTGCAATTTGTCCTGAGGATGAACGGGAAGAGGGCGAACCAATGAGAGACTAGCTCTAGGTGTTGGGACAGGCACAGGTCACTCTATTTTCCCATCAGGAAGAAGAATTAACCACAAGCTCAGCCTGCCCCCCAGAACCAGAAGAGGGCCTGAAGCAATCCTGCACTTTTGCGGCCAGCTCCCAAAAAAGCGAGTTGTAAAATGGAGCTCAGGGGCACTGCAATTCACAAACCTGCAGAGTTATAAATGATAACTCTCGTCCACAAATATATTGAGGGAAGGCAACGAAGAGGATTTGAAAGCAAGGCAGAATTGCAGGAAACAGATTTCAGGAGGTAGATTCGAATCGCCTTGAAAGCCCAAGAAAAGAGGCAGAAAGTGGACAGTGATGCCCTTGGCCAAAAAGGGCGTATGCGTTTTTTCCTGAATATATTCAGGAAAAAACGCATACGCCCTTTTTGGCCAACCAAGCAACCTGGAAAGGCAAATCAGCGCTCCAAAGAAGTCTCGCTTCCCAGCGGGCAAAAGGGCCATGCGGAAAAAAGTGTCCAAACCAGAAATGCAGGACCGGCCATGGAGAAATGGGAGCCTTGCTACGCTGATGGGCGGGATGTAAATTGCCAACAGCCACTCTGGAGAAGTGTACGGTGGGTCCTGAAACATCTAAAAAACACAGCTTGGAGAGCATAGGGCACTTCCACTCATGGGCGTATAAATTGGGAAACTAAAAATCAGCAAGACACAGGCACCCCAAAGTTTAGGGCTGCTCTGTTGACAAGAACCCCCACTTCATTACACTCTAAATATCCTACGAAAGAGAAAAGTGGATAAAGAACTTGTGGTCCTCATCTACAATGGAATATCACTCAGCCATGAAATCCACGTCATAAGGCTAGTAGCAGCACGATGAGTGGATTTAGGTACGACGATTCTAAGTGAAATAAGTCACACAGAAAAAGACACTTATCATAAGATATCACTTATAGAGGGAATGTAAAAACCGCTACACTTGAACTGAATTACAAAACAGAACAGAGTCACACGTTTAGAAAACACACTATGGCTGCTGAACGGGAAAGGTGAGGTGGGGTGATGCATAAAACAAGGGTTTCAAATTAGCTCAGATACCGTTCCATAAACCCAATATGTAATAGAGAAGGCCTACTCCTTGCTCAGTGAACTGGACTCAACACCCCCTATTCACCTCACAAGATTATATCTGACTAGTAAGAATCTTCAAACCTATGTATTGATATCTCTCTGTAAGTGAGTCAAGGGGGTGTAAAGCGGCATAAACACAGCCGTGAAAAGCAGCTAAACCCCATTGTAAAAATAAATTACTTTTCAAAACCCGTGAAACAAAGACAGTGAAAGAGAGAGAAATTCTTACACATTTCGTTCAGGGGCTGTGATGCAACCTGGATTGACCATATCTAGACCCACAGCTGATTGAGACATAAGGGTGGACACTCTTGGGGCTGAGAGGTTTGGTGAGGTTGGGTGAGCCAACGCAGACCCTTTAAAGTAATACTGCATGGTACCCATCCCATGGGTCCCAAATCTCCAGGTTCAAGGGCATCTTCCTACATCGAAAACATGCATGAGAAGCCCAGAAGATGGTACACCATGTGATCGGGAAAGGTTTCTAAAACGCACCTCATTTCTCATCTCCTTGTGCTCGGGTTCGCCATTCCAGCCGCTTTACTAGCCATCTCCCTCCTTGGAGAATCAGCACCTTTAACCTCCTGTTCCGTACAGGTTGCAATTTGTCCTGAGGATGAACGGGAAGAGGGCGAACCAATGAGAGACTAGCTCTAGGTGTTGGGACAGGCACAGGTCACTCTATTTTCCCATCACGAAGAAGAATTAACCACAAGCTCAGCCTGCCCCCCCAGAACCAGAAGAGGGCCTGAAGCAATCCTGCACTTTTGCGGCCAGCTCCCAAAAAAGCGAGTTGTAAAATGGAGCTCAGGGGCACTGCAATTCACAAACCTGCAGAGTTATAAATGATAACTCTCGTCCACAAATATATTGAGGGAAGGCAACGAAGAGGATTTGAAAGCAAGGCAGAATTGCAGGAAACAGATTTCAGGAGGTAGATTCGAATCGCCTTGAAAGCCCAAGAAAAGAGGCAGAAAGTGGACAGTGATGCCCTTGGCCAAAAAGGGCGTATGCGTTTTTTCCTGAATATATTCAGGAAAAAACGCATACGCCCTTTTTGGCCAACCAAGCAACCTGGAAAGGCAAATCAGCGCTCCAAAGAAGTCTCGCTTCCCAGCGGGCAAAAGGGCCATGCGGAAAAAAGTGTCCAAACCAGAAATGCAGGACCGGCCATGGAGAAATGGGAGCCTTGCTACGCTGATGGGCGGGATGTAAATTGCCAACAGCCACTCTGGAGAAGTGTACGGTGGGTCCTGAAACATCTAAAAAACACAGCTTGGAGAGCATAGGGCACTTCCACTCATGGGCGTATAAATTGGGAAACTAAAAATCAGCAAGACACAGGCACCCCAAAGTTTAGGGCTGCTCTGTTGACAAGAACCCCCACTTCATTACACCTTAAATATCCGAGGAAATAGAAAAATGGATAAAGAAGTTGAGGTCCTCGTGTACAACGGAATATCACTCAGCCATGAAATCAACGTCATAAGGCTAGTAGCAGCACGATGAGTGGATTTAGGTCCGACGATTCTAAGTGAAATAAGTCACACAGAAAAAGACACTTATCATAAGATATCACTTATAGAGGGAATGTAAAAACCGTTACACTTGAACTGAATTACAAAACAGAACAGAGTCACACGTTTAGAAAACACACTATGGCTGCTGAACGGGAAAGGTGAGGTGGGGTGTTGCATAAAACAAGGGTTTCAAATTAGCTCAGATACCGTTCCATAAACCCAATATGTAATAGAGAAGACCTACTCCTTGCTCAGTGAAATGGACTCAACACCCCCTATTCACCGCACAAGAATATATCTGACTAGTAAGAATCTTCAAACCTATGTATTGATATCTCTCTGTAAGTGAGTCAAGGGGGTGTAAAGCGGCATAAACACAGCCGTGAAAAGCAGCTAAACCCCATTATAAAAATAAATTACTTTTCAAAACCCGTGAAACAAAGACAGTGAAAGAGAGAGAAATTCTTACACATTTCGTTCAGGGGCTGTGATGCAACCTGGATTGACCATATCTAGACCCACAGCTGATTGAGACATAAGGGTGGACACTCTTGGGGCTGAGAGGTTTGGTGAGGTTGGGTGAGCCAACACAGACCCTTTAAAGTAATACTGCATGGTACCCATCCCATGGGTCCCAAATCTCCAGGTTCAAGGGCATCTTCCTACATCGAAAACATGCATGAGAAGCCCAGAAGATGGTACACCGTGTGATCGGGAAAGGTTTCTAAAACGCACCTCATTTCTCATCTCCTTGTGCTCGGGTTCGCCATTCCAGCCGCTTTACTAGCCATCTCCCTCCTTGGAGAATCAGCACCTTTAACCTCCTGTTCCGTACAGGTTGCAATTTGTCCTGAGGATGAACGGGAAGAGGGCGAACCAATGAGAGACTAGCTCTAGGTGTTGGGACAGGCACAGGTCACTCTATTTTCCCATCAGGAAGAAGAATTAACCACAAGCTCAGCCTGCCCCCCCAGAACCAGAAGAGGGCCTGAAGCAATCCTGCACTTTTGCGGCCAGCTCCCAAAAAAGCGAGTTGTAAAATGGAGCTCAGGGGCACTGCAATTCACAAACCTGCAGAGTTATAAATGATAACTCTCGTCCACAAATATATTGAGGGAAGGCAACGAAGAGGATTTGAAAGCAAGGCAGAATTGCAGGAAACAGATTTCAGGAGGTACATTCGAATCGCCTTGAAAGCACATGAAAAGCGGCAAAACGTGGACAATGATGTCCTTGGCCAAAAAGGGCGTATGCGGTTTTTCCTGAATATATTCAGGAAAAAATGCATACGCCTTTTTGGCCAACCAAGCAACCTGGAAAGGCAAATCAGCGCTCCAAAGAAGTCTCGCTTCCCAGCGGGCAAAAGGGCCATGCGGAAAAAAGTGTCCAAACCAGAAATGCAGGACCGGCCATGGAGAAATGGGAGCCTTGCTATGCTGATGGGCGGGATGTAAATTGCCAACAGCCACTCTGGAGAAGTGTACGGTGGGTCCTGAAACATCTAAAAAACACAGCTTGGAGAGCATAGGGCACTTCCACTCATGGGCGTATAAATTGGGAAACTAAAAATCAGCAAGACACAGGCACCCCAAAGTTTAGGGCTGCTCTGTTGACAAGAACCCCCACTTCATTACACCTTAAATATCCTAGGAAATAGAAAAATGGATAAAGAAGTTGAGGTCCTCATGTACAACGGAATATCACTCAGCCATGAAATCAACGTCATAAGGCTAGTAGCAGCACGATGAGTGGATTTAGGTCCGACGATTCTAAGTGAAATAAGTCACACAGAAAAAGACACTTATCATAAGATATCACTTATAGAGGGAATGTAAAAACCGTTACACTTGAACTGAATTACAAAACAGAACAGAGTCACACGTTTAGAAAACACACTATGGCTGCTGAACGGGAAAGCTGAGGTGGGGTGATGCATAAAACAAGGGTTTCAAATTAGCTCAGATACCGTTCCATAAACCCAATATGTAATAGACAAGACCTACTCCTTGCTCAGTGAAATGGACTCAACACCCCCTATTCACCGCACAAGAATATATCTGACTAGTAAGAATCTTCAAACCTATGTATTGATATCTCTCTGTAAGTGAGTCAAGGGGGTGTAAAGCGGCATAAACACAGCCGTGAAAAGCAGCTAAACCCCATTATAAAAATAAATTACTTTTCAAAACCCGTGAAACAAAGACAGTGAAAGAGAGAGAAATTCTTACACATTTCGTTCAGGGGCTGTGATGCAACCTGGATTGACCATATCTAGACCCACAGCTGATTGAGACATAAGGGTGGACACTCTTGGGGCTGAGAGGTTTGGTGAGGTTGGGTGAGCCAACGCAGACCCTTTAAAGTAATACTGCATGGTACCCATCCCATGGGTCCCAAATCTCCAGGTTCAAGGGCATCTTCCTACATCGAAAACATGCATGAGAAGCCCAGAAGATGGTACACCGTGTGATCGGGAAAGGTTTCTAAAACGCACCTCGTTTCTCATCTCCTTGTGCTCGGGTTCGCCATTCCAGCCGCTTTACTAGCCATCTCCCTCCTTGGAGAATCAGCACCTTTAACCTCCTGTTCCGTACAGGTTGCAATTTGTCCTGAGGATGAACGGGAAGAGGGCGAACCAATGAGAGACTAGCTCTAGGTGTTGGGACAGGCACAGGTCACTCTATTTTCCCATCAGGAAGAAGAATTAACCACAAGCTCAGCCTGCCCCCCCAGAACCAGAAGAGGGCCTGAAGCAATCCTGCACTTTTGCGGCCAGCTCCCAAAAAAGCGAGTTGTAAAATGGAGCTCAGGGGCACTGCAATTCACAAACCTGCAGAGTTATAAATGATAACTCTCGTCCACAAATATATTGAGGGAAGTCAACGAAGAGGATTTGAAAGCAAGGCAGAATTGCAGGAAACAGATTTCAGGAGGTACATTCGAATCGCCTTGAAAGCACATGAAAAGCGGCAAAACGTGGACAATGATGTCCTTGGCCAAAAAGGGCGTATGCGGTTTTTCCTGAATATATTCAGGAAAAAATGCATACGCCCTTTTTGGCCAACCAAGCAACCTGGAAAGGCAAATCAGCGCTCCAAAGAAGTCTCGCTTTACAGCGGGCAAAAGGGCCATGCGGAAAAAAGTGTCCAAACCAGAAATGCAGGACCGGCCATGGAGAAATGGGAGCCTTGCTACGCTGATGGGCGGGATGTAAATTGCCAACAGCCACTCTGGAGAAGTGTACGGTGTGTCCTGAAACATCCAAAAAAAGTTTGGAGAGCATAGGGCACTTCCACTCATGGGCGTATAAATTGGGAAAACTAAAAATCAGCAAGACACAGGCACCCCAAATTTTAGGGCTGCTCTGTTGACAAGAACCCCCACTTCATTACACCTTAAATATCCTAGGAAAGAGCAAAATGGATAAAGAAGTTGTGGTCCTCATGTACAACGGAATATCACTCAGCCATGAAATCAACGTCATAAGGCTAGTAGCAGCACGATGAGTGGATTTAGGTCCGACGATTCTAAGTGAAATAAGTCACACAGAAAAAGACACTTATCATAAGATATCACTTATAGAGGGAATGTAAAAACCGCTACACTTGAACTGAATTACAAAACAGAACAGAGTCACACGTTTAGAAAACACACTATGGCTGCTGAACGGGAAAGGTGAGCTGGGGTGATGCATAAAACAAGGGTTTCAAATTAGTTCAGATACCGTTCCATAAACCCAATATGTAATAGACAAGGCCTACTCCTTGCTCAGTGAACTGGACTCAACACCCCCTATTCACCACACAAGAATATATCTGACTAGTAAGAATCTTCAAACCTATGTATTGATATCTCTCTGTAAGTGAGTCAAGGGGGTGTAAAGCGGCATAAACACAGCCGTGAAAAGCAGCTAAACCCCATTATAAAAATAAATTACTTTTCAAAACCCGTGAAACAAAGACAGTGAAAGAGAGAGAAATTCTTACACATTTCGTTCAGGGGCTGTGATGCAACCTGGATTGACCATATCTAGACCCACAGCTGATTGAGACATAAGGGTGGACACTCTTGGGGCTGAGAGGTTTGGTGAGGTTGGGTGAGCCAACGCAGACCCTTTAAAGTAATACTGCATGGTACCCATCCCATGGGTCCCAAATCTCCAGGTTCAAGGGCATCTTCCTATCTCGAAAACATGCATGAGAAGCCCAGAAGATGGTACACCGTGTGATCGGGAAAGGTTTCTAAAACGCACCTCATTTCTCATCTCCTTGTGCTCGGGTTCGCCATTCCAGCCGCTTTACTAGCCATCTCCCTCCTTGGAGAATCAGCACCTTTAACCTCCTGTTCCGTACAGGTTGCAATTTGTCCTGAGGATGAACGGGAAGAGGGCGAACCAATGAGAGACTAGCTCTAGGTGTTGGGACAGGCACAGGTCACTCTATTTTCCCATCAGGAAGAAGAATTAACCACAAGCTCAGCCTGCCCCCCAGAACCAGAAGAGGGCCTGAAGCAATCCTGCACTTTTGCGGCCAGCTCCCAAAAAAGCGAGTTGTAAAATGGAGCTCAGGGGCACTGCAATTCACAAACCTGCAGAGTTATAAATGATAACTCTCGTCCACAAATATATTGAGGGAAGGCAACGAAGAGGATTTGAAAGCAAGGCAGAATTGCAGGAAACAGATTTCAGGAGGTAGATTCGAATCGCCTTGAAAGCCCAAGAAAAGAGGCAGAAAGTGGACAGTGATGCCCTTGGCCAAAAAGGGCGTATGCGTTTTTTCCTGAATATATTCAGGAAAAAACGCATACGCCCTTTTTGGCCAACCAAGCAACCTGGAAAGGCAAATCAGCGCTCCAAAGAAGTCTCGCTTCCCAGCGGGCAAAAGGGCCATGCGGAAAAAAGTGTCCAAACCAGAAATGCAGGACCGGCCATGGAGAAATGGGAGCCTTGCTACGCTGATGGGCGGGATGTAAATTGCCAACAGCCACTCTGGAGAAGTGTACGGTGGGTCCTGAAACATCTAAAAAACACAGCTTGGAGAGCATAGGGCACTTCCACTCATGGGCGTATAAATTGGGAAACTAAAAATCAGCAAGACACAGGCACCCCAAAGTTTAGGGCTGCTCTGTTGACAAGAACCCCCACTTCATTACACTCTAAATATCCTACGAAAGAGAAAAGTGGATAAAGAACTTGTGGTCCTCATCTACAATGGAATATCACTCAGCCATGAAATCCACGTCATAAGGCTAGTAGCAGCACGATGAGTGGATTTAGGTACGACGATTCTAAGTGAAATAAGTCACACAGAAAAAGACACTTATCATAAGATATCACTTATAGAGGGAATGTAAAAACCGCTACACTTGAACTGAATTACAAAACAGAACAGAGTCACACGTTTAGAAAACACACTATGGCTGCTGAACGGGAAAGGTGAGGTGGGGTGATGCATAAAACAAGGGTTTCAAATTAGCTCAGATACCGTTCCATAAACCCAATATGTAATAGAGAAGGCCTACTCCTTGCTCAGTGAACTGGACTCAACACCCCCTATTCACCTCACAAGATTATATCTGACTAGTAAGAATCTTCAAACCTATGTATTGATATCTCTCTGTAAGTGAGTCAAGGGGGTGTAAAGCGGCATAAACACAGCCGTGAAAAGCAGCTAAACCCCATTGTAAAAATAAATTACTTTTCAAAACCCGTGAAACAAAGACAGTGAAAGAGAGAGAAATTCTTACACATTTCGTTCAGGGGCTGTGATGCAACCTGGATTGACCATATCTAGACCCACAGCTGATTGAGACATAAGGGTAGACACTCTTGGGGCTGAGAGGTTTGGTGAGGTTGGGTGAGCCAACACAGACCCTTTAAAGTAATACTGCATGGTACCCATCCCATGGGTCCCAAATCTCCAGGTTCAAGGGCATCTTCCTACATCGAAAACATGCATGAGAAGCCCAGAAGATGGTACACCATGTGATCGGGAAAGGTTTCTAAAACGCACCTCATTTCTCATCTCCTTGTGCTCGGGTTCGCCATTCCAGCCGCTTTACTAGCCATCTCCCTCCTTGGAGAATCAGCACCTTTAACCTCCTGTTCCGTACAGGTTGCAATTTGTCCTGAGGATGAACGGGAAGAGGGCGAACCAATGAGAGACTAGCTCTAGGTGTTGGGACAGGCACAGGTCACTCTATTTTCCCATCACGAAGAAGAATTAACCACAAGCTCAGCCTGCCCCCCCAGAACCAGAAGAGGGCCTGAAGCAATCCTGCACTTTTGCGGCCAGCTCCCAAAAAAGCGAGTTGTAAAATGGAGCTCAGGGGCACTGCAATTCACAAACCTGCAGAGTTATAAATGATAACTCTCGTCCACAAATATATTGAGGGAAGGCAACGAAGAGGATTTGAAAGCAAGGCAGAATTGCAGGAAACAGATTTCAGGAGGTAGATTCGAATCGCCTTGAAAGCCCAAGAAAAGAGGCAGAAAGTGGACAGTGATGCCCTTGGCCAAAAAGGGCGTATGCGTTTTTTCCTGAATATATTCAGGAAAAAACGCATACGCCCTTTTTGGCCAACCAAGCAACCTGGAAAGGCAAATCAGCGCTCCAAAGAAGTCTCGCTTCCCAGCGGGCAAAAGGGCCATGCGGAAAAAAGTGTCCAAACCAGAAATGCAGGACCGGCCATGGAGAAATGGGAGCCTTGCTACGCTGATGGGCGGGATGTAAATTGCCAACAGCCATTCTGGAGAAGTGTACGGTGGGTCCTGAAACATCTAAAAAACACAGCTTGGAGAGCATAGGGCACTTCCACTCATGGGCGTATAAATTGGGAAACTAAAAATCAGCAAGACACAGGCACCCCAAAGTTTAGGGCTGCTCTGTTGACAAGAACCCCCACTTCATTACACCTTAAATATCCGAGGAAATAGAAAAATGGATAAAGAAGTTGAGGTCCTCGTGTACAACGGAATATCACTCAGCCATGAAATCAACGTCATAAGGCTAGTAGCAGCACGATGAGTGGATTTAGGTCCGACGATTCTAAGTGAAATAAGTCACACAGAAAAAGACACTTATCATAAGATATCACTTATAGAGGGAATGTAAAAACCGTTACACTTGAACTGAATTACAAAACAGAACAGAGTCACACGTTTAGAAAACACACTATGGCTGCTGAACGGGAAAGGTGAGGTGGGGTGTTGCATAAAACAAGGGTTTCAAATTAGCTCAGATACCGTTCCATAAACCCAATATGTAATAGAGAAGACCTACTCCTTGCTCAGTGAAATGGACTCAACACCCCCTATTCACCGCACAAGAATATATCTGACTAGTAAGAATCTTCAAACCTATGTATTGATATCTCTCTGTAAGTGAGTCAAGGGGGTGTAAAGCGGCATAAACACAGCCGTGAAAAGCAGCTAAACCCCATTATAAAAATAAATTACTTTTCAAAACCCGTGAAACAAAGACAGTGAAAGAGAGAGAAATTCTTACACATTTCGTTCAGGGGCTGTGATGCAACCTGGATTGACCATATCTAGACCCACAGCTGATTGAGACATAAGGGTGGACACTCTTGGGGCTGAGAGGTTTGGTGAGGTTGGGTGAGCCAACACAGACCCTTTAAAGTAATACTGCATGGTACCCATCCCATGGGTCCCAAATCTCCAGGTTCAAGGGCATCTTCCTACATCGAAAACATGCATGAGAAGCCCAGAAGATGGTACACCGTGTGATCGGGAAAGGTTTCTAAAACGCACCTCATTTCTCATCTCCTTGTGCTCGGGTTCGCCATTCCAGCCGCTTTACTAGCCATCTCCCTCCTTGGAGAATCAGCACCTTTAACCTCCTGTTCCGTACAGGTTGCAATTTGTCCTGAGGATGAACGGGAAGAGGGCGAACCAATGAGAGACTAGCTCTAGGTGTTGGGACAGGCACAGGTCACTCTATTTTCCCATCAGGAAGAAGAATTAACCACAAGCTCAGCCTGCCCCCCCAGAACCAGAAGAGGGCCTGAAGCAATCCTGCACTTTTGCGGCCAGCTCCCAAAAAAGCGAGTTGTAAAATGGAGCTCAGGGGCACTGCAATTCACAAACCTGCAGAGTTATAAATGATAACTCTCGTCCACAAATATATTGAGGGAAGGCAACGAAGAGGATTTGAAAGCAAGGCAGAATTGCAGGAAACAGATTTCAGGAGGTAGATTCGAATCGCCTTGAAAGCCCAAGAAAAGAGGCAGAAAGTGGACAGTGATGCCCTTGGCCAAAAAGGGCGTATGCGTTTTTTCCTGAATATATTCAGGAAAAAACGCATACGCCCTTTTTGGCCAACCAAGCAACCTGGAAAGGCAAATCAGCGCTCCAAAGAAGTCTCGCTTCCCAGCGGGCAAAAGGGCCATGCGGAAAAAAGTGTCCAGACCAGAAATGCAGGACCGGCCATGGAGAAATGGGAGCCTTGCTACGCTGATGGGCGGGATGTAAATTGCCAACAGCCACTCTGGAGCAGTGTACGGTGGGTCCTGAAACATCTAAAAAACACAGCTTGGAGAGCATAGGGCACTTCCACTCATGGGCGTATAAATTGGGAAACTAAAAATCAGCAAGACACAGGCACCCCAAAGTTTAGGGCTGCTCTGTTGACAAGAACCCCCACTTCATTACACCTTAAATATCCTAGGAAATAGAAAAATGGATAAAGAAGTTGAGGTCCTCATGTACAACGGAATATCACTCAGCCATGAAATCAACGTCATAAGGCTAGTAGCAGCACGATGAGTGGATTTAGGTACGACGATTCTAAGTGAAATAAGTCACACAGAAAAAGACACTTATCATAAGATATCACTTATAGAGGGAATGTAAAAACCGTTACACTTGAACTGAATTACAAAACAGAACAGAGTCACACGTTTAGAAAACACACTATGGCTGCTGAACGGGAAAGGTGAGGTGGGGTGTTGCATAAAACAAGGGTTTCAAATTAGCTCAGATACCGTTCCATAAACCCAATATGTAATAGAGAAGACCTACTCCTTGCTCAGTGAAATGGACTCAACACCCCCTATTCACCGCACAAGAATATATCTGACTAGTAAGAATCTTCAAACCTATGTATTGATATCTCTCTGTAAGTGAGTCAAGGGGGTGTAAAGCGGCATAAACACAGCCGTGAAAAGCAGCTAAACCCCATTATAAAAATAAATTACTTTTCAAAACCCGTGAAACAAAGACAGTGAAAGAGAGAGAAATTCTTACACATTTCGTTCAGGGGCTGTGATGCAACCTGGATTGACCATATCTAGACCCACAGCTGATTGAGACATAAGGGTGGACACTCTTGGGGCTGAGAGGTTTGGTGAG
Source organism: Balaenoptera acutorostrata (assembly GCF_949987535.1). Taxonomy (NCBI): domain Eukaryota; kingdom Metazoa; phylum Chordata; class Mammalia; order Artiodactyla; family Balaenopteridae; genus Balaenoptera; species Balaenoptera acutorostrata. The sequence goes on from NW_026646478.1 coordinate 49,848, forward strand.
GTTGGGTGAGCCAACACAGACCCTTTAAAGTAATACTGCATGGTACCCATCCCATGGGTCCCAAATCTCCAGGTTCAAGGGCATCTTCCTACATCGAAAACATGCATGAGAAGCCCAGAAGATGGTACACCGTGTGATCGGGAAAGGTTTCTAAAACGCACCTCATTTCTCATCTCCTTGTGCTCGGGTTCGCCATTCCAGCCGCTTTACTAGCCATCTCCCTCCTTGGAGAATCAGCACCTTTAACCTCCTGTTCCGTACAGGTTGCAATTTGTCCTGAGGATGAACGGGAAGAGGGCGAACCAATGAGAGACTAGCTCTAGGTGTTGGGACAGGCACAGGTCACTCTATTTTCCCATCAGGAAGAAGAATTAACCACAAGCTCAGCCTGCCCCCCCAGAACCAGAAGAGGGCCTGAAGCAATCCTGCACTTTTGCGGCCAGCTCCCAAAAAAGCGAGTTGTAAAATGGAGCTCAGGGGCACTGCAATTCACAAACCTGCAGAGTTATAAATGATAACTCTCGTCCACAAATATATTGAGGGAAGGCAACGAAGAGGATTTGAAAGCAAGGCAGAATTGCAGGAAACAGATTTCAGGAGGTAGATTCGAATCGCCTTGAAAGCCCAAGAAAAGAGGCAGAAAGTGGACAGTGATGCCCTTGGCCAAAAAGGGCGTATGCGTTTTTTCCTGAATATATTCAGGAAAAAACGCATACGCCCTTTTTGGCCAACCAAGCAACCTGGAAAGGCAAATCAGCGCTCCAAAGAAGTCTCGCTTCCCAGCGGGCAAAAGGGCCATGCGGAAAAAAGTGTCCAGACCAGAAATGCAGGACCGGCCATGGAGAAATGGGAGCCTTGCTACGCTGATGGGCGGGATGTAAATTGCCAACAGCCACTCTGGAGCAGTGTACGGTGGGTCCTGAAACATCTAAAAAACACAGCTTGGAGAGCATAGGGCACTTCCACTCATGGGCGTATAAATTGGGAAACTAAAAATCAGCAAGACACAGGCACCCCAAAGTTTAGGGCTGCTCTGTTGACAAGAACCCCCACTTCATTACACCTTAAATATCCTAGGAAATAGAAAAATGGATAAAGAAGTTGAGGTCCTCATGTACAACGGAATATCACTCAGCCATGAAATCAACGTCATAAGGCTAGTAGCAGCACGATGAGTGGATTTAGGTACGACGATTCTAAGTGAAATAAGTCACACAGAAAAAGACACTTATCATAAGATATCACTTATAGAGGGAATGTAAAAACCGTTACACTTGAACTGAATTACAAAACAGAACAGAGTCACACGTTTAGAAAACACACTATGGCTGCTGAACGGGAAAGGTGAGGTGGGGTGATGCATAAAACAAGGGTTTCAAATTAGCTCAGATACCGTTCCATAAACCCAATATGTAATAGACAAGACCTACTCCTTGCTCAGTGAAATGGACTCAACACCCCCTATTCACCGCACAAGAATATATCTGACTAGTAAGAATCTTCAAACCTATGTATTGATATCTCTCTGTAAGTGAGTCAAGGGGGTGTAAAGCGGCATAAACACAGCCGTGAAAAGCAGCTAAACCCCATTATAAAAATAAATTACTTTTCAAAACCCGTGAAACAAAGACAGTGAAAGAGAGAGAAATTCTTACACATTTCGTTCAGGGGCTGTGATGCAACCTGGATTGACCATATCTAGACCCACAGCTGATTGAGACATAAGGGTGGACACTCTTGGGGCTGAGAGTTTTGGTGAGGTTGGGTGAGCCAACGCAGACCCTTTAAAGTAATACTGCATGGTACCCATCCCATGGGTCCCAAATCTCCAGGTTCAAGGGCATCTTCCTACATCGAAAACATGCATGAGAAGCCCAGAAGATGGTACACCGTGTGATCGGGAAAGGTTTCTAAAACGCACCTCATTTCTCATCTCCTTGTGCTCGGGTTCGCCATTCCAGCCGCTTTATTAGCCATCTCCCTCCTTGGAGAATCAGCACCTTTAACCTCCTGTTCCGTACAGGTTGCACTTTGTCCTGAGGATGAACGGGAAGAGGGCGAACCAATGAGAGACTAGCTCTAGGTGTTGGGACAGGCACAGGTCACTCTATTTTCCCATCAGGAAGAAGAATTAACCACAAGCTCAGCCTGCCCCCCCAGAACCAGAAGAGGGCCTGAAGCAATCCTGCACTTTTGCGGCCAGCTCCCAAAAAAGCGAGTTGTAAAATGGAGCTCAGGGGCACTGCAATTCACAAACCTGCAGAGTTATAAATGATAACTCTCGTCCACAAATATATTGAGGGAAGGCAACGAAGAGGATTTGAAAGCAAGGCAGAATTGCAGGAAACAGATTTCAGGAGGTAGATTCGAATCGCCTTGAAAGCCCAAGAAAAGAGGCAGAAAGTGGACAGTGATGCCCTTGGCCAAAAAGGGCGTATGCGTTTTTTCCTGAATATATTCAGGAAAAAACGCATACGCCCTTTTTGGCCAACCAAGCAACCTGGAAAGGCAAATCAGCGCTCCAAAGAAGTCTCGCTTCCCAGCGGGCAAAAGGGCCATGCGGAAAAAAGTGTCCAAACCAGAAATGCAGGACCGGCCATGGAGAAATGGGAGCCTTGCTACGCTAATGGGCGGGATGTAAATTGCCAACAGCCACTCTGGAGCAGTGTACGGTGGGTCCTGAAACATCTAAAAAACACAGCTTGGAGAGCATAGGGCACTTCCACTCATGGGCGTATAAATTGGGAAACTAAAAATCAGCAAGACACAGGCACCCCAAAGTTTAGGGCTGCTCTGTTGACAAGAACCCCCACTTCATTACACTCTAAATATCCTACGAAAGAGAAAAGTGGATAAAGAACTTGTGGTCCTCATCTACAATGGAATATCACTCAGCCATGAAATCCACGTCATAAGGCTAGTAGCAGCACGATGAGTGGATTTAGGTACGACGATTTTAAGTGAAATAAGTCACACAGAAAAAGACACTTATCATAAGATATCACTTATAGAGGGAATGTAAAAACCGCTACACTTGAACTGAATTACAAAACAGAACAGAGTCACACGTTTAGAAAACACACTATGGCTGCTGAACGGGAAAGGTGAGGTGGGGTGATGCATAAAAGAAGGGTTTCAAATTAGCTCAGATACCGTTCCATAAACCCAATATATAATAGAGAAGGCCTACTCCTTGCTCAGTGAACTGGACTCAACACCCCCTATTCACCTCACAAGATTATATCTGACTAGTAAGAATCTTCAAACCTATGTATTGATATCTCTCTGTAAGTGAGTCAAAGGGGTGTAAAGCGGCATAAACACAGCCGTGAAAAGCAGCTAAACCCCATTGTAAAAATAAATTACTTTTCAAAACCCGTGAAACAAAGACAGTGAAAGAGAGAGAAATTCTTACACATTTCTTTCAGGGGCTGTGATGCAACCTGGATTGACCATATCTAGACCCACAGCTGATTGAGACATAAGGGTGGACACTCTTGGGGCTGAGAGGTTTGGTGAGGTTGGGTGAGCCAACGGAGACCCTTTCAAGTAATACTGCATGGTACCCATCCCATGGGTCCCAAATCTCCAGGTTCAAGGGCATCTTCCTACATCGAAAACATGCATGAGAAGCCCAGAAGATGGTACACCGTGTGATCGGGAAAGGTTTCTAAAACGCACCTCATTTCTCATCTCCTTGTGCTCGGGTTCGCCATTCCAGCCGCTTTACTAGCCATCTCCCTCCTTGGAGAATCAGCACCTTTAACCTCCTGTTCCGTACAGGTTGCAATTTGTCCTGAGGATGAACGGGAAGAGGGAGAACCAATGAGAGACTAGCTCTAGGTGTTGGGACAGGCACAGGTCACTCTATTTTCCCATCAGGAAGAAGAATTAACCACAAGCTCTGCCTGCCCCCCCAGAACCAGAAGAGGGCCTGAAGCAATCCTGCACTTTTGCGGCCAGCTCCCAAAAAAGCGAGTTGTAAAATGGAGCTCAGGGGCACTGCAATTCACAAACCTGCAGAGTTATAAATGATAACTCTCGTCCACAAATATATTGAGGGAAGGCAACGAAGAGGATTTGAAAGCAAGGCAGAATTGCAGGAAACAGATTTCAGGAGGTAGATTCGAATCGCCTTGAAAGCCCAAGAAAAGAGGCAGAAAGTGGACAGTGATGCCCTTGGCCAAAAAGGGCGTATGCGTTTTTTCCTGAATATATTCAGGAAAAAACGCATACGCCCTTTTTGGCCAACCAAGCAACCTGGAAAGGCAAATCAGCGCTCCAAAGAAGTCTCGCTTCCCAGCGGGCAAAAGGGCCATGCGGAAAAAAGTGTCCAAACCAGAAATGCAGGACCGGCCATGGAGAAATGGGAGCCTTGCTACGCTGATGGGCGGGATGTAAATTGCCAACAGCCACTCTGGAGAAGTGTACGGTGGGTCCTGAAACATCTAAAAAACACAGCTTGGAGAGCATAGGGCACTTCCACTCATGGGCGTATAAATTGGGAAACTAAAAATCAGCAAGACACAGGCACCCCAAAGTTTAGGGCTGCTCTGTTGACAAGAACCCCCACTTCATTACACCTTAAATATCCTAGGAAATAGAAAAATGGATAAAGAAGTTGAGGTCCTCATGTACAACGGAATATCACTCAGCCATGAAATCCACGTCATAAGGCTAGTAGCAGCACGATGAGTGGATTTAGGTACGACGATTCTAAGTGAAATAAGTCACACAGAAAAAGACACTTATCATAAGATATCACTTCTAGAGGGAATGTAAAAACCGCTACACTTGAACTGAATTGCAAAACAGAACAGAGTCCCACGTTTAGGAAACACACTATGGCTGCTGAACGGGAAAGGTGAGGTGGGGTGATGCATAAAACAAGGGTTTCAAATTAGCTCAGATACCGTTCCATAAACCCAATATGTAAGAGACAAGACCTATTCCTTTTTCAGTGAACTGGACTCAACACCCCCTATTCACCGCACAAGAATATATCTGACTAGTAAGAATCTTCAAACCTATGTATTGATATCTCTCTGTAAGTGAGTCAAGGGGGTGTAAAGCGGCATAAACACAGCCGTGAAAAGCAGCTAAACCCCATTATAAAAATAAATTACTTTTAAAAACCAGTGAAACAAAGACAGTGAAAGAGAGAGAAATTCTTACAAAATTCGTTCAGGGGCTGTGATGCAACCTGGATTGACCATATCTAGACCCACAGCTGATTGAGACATAAGGGTGGACACTCTTGGGGCTGAGAGGTTCGGTGAGGTTGGGTGAGCCAACGCAGACCCTTTCAAGTAATACTGCATGGTACCCATCCCATGGGTCCCAAATCTCCAGGTTCAAGGGCATCTTCCTACATCGAAAACATGCATGAGAAGCCCAGAAGATGGTACACCGTGTGATCGGGAAAGGTTTCTAAAAGGCACCTCATTTCTCATCTCCTGTGCTCGGGTTCGCCATTCCAGCCTCTTTACTAGCCATCTCCCTCCTCGGAGAATCAGCACCTTTAACCTCCTGTTCCGTACAGGTTGCAATTTGTCCTGAGGATGAACGGGAAGAGGGGGAACCAATGAGCGACTAGCTCTAGGGGTTGGGACAGGCACAGGTAACTCTATTTTCCCATCAGGAAGAAGAATTAACCACAAGCTCAGCCTGCCCCCCAGAACCAGAAGAGGGCCTGAAGTCATCCTGCACTTTTGCGGCCAGCTCCCAAAAAACCGACTGGAAAAGTGGAGCTCAGGGGCACTGCAATTCGCAAACCTGCAGAGTTATAAATGATAACTCTCGTCCACAAATATATTGAGGGAAGGCAACGAAGAGGATTTGAAAGCAAGGCAGAATTGCAGTAAACAGATTTCAGGAGGTAGATTCGAATCGCCTTGAAAGCACATGAAAAGCGGCAAAACGTGGACAATGATGCCCTTGGCCAAAAAGGGCATATGCGTGTTTTCCTGAATATATTCAGGAAAACACGCATACGCCCTTTTGGGCCAACCAGGCAACCTGGAAATGCAAATCAGAGCTCCAAAGAAGTCTCGCTTCCCAGCGGGCAAAAGGGCCATGCGGAAAAAAGTGTCCAAACCAGAAATGCAGGACCGGCCATGGAGAAATGGGAGCCTTGCTACGCTGATGGGCGGGATGTAAATTGCCAACAGCCACTCTGGAGAAGTGTACGGTGGGTCCTGAAACATCTAAAAAACACAGCTTGGAGAGCATAGGGCACTTCCACTCATGGGCGTATAAATTGGGAAAACTAAAAATCAGCAAGACACAGGCACCCCAAAGTTTAGGGCTGCTCTGTTGACAAAAACCCCCACTTCATTTCACCTTAAATATCCTAGGAAAGAGAAAAGTGGATAAAGAAGTTGTGGTCCTCATGTACAATGGAATATCCCTCAGCCATGAAATCCACGTCATAAGGCTAGTAGCAGCACGATGAGTGGATTTAGGTCCGACGATTCTAAGTGAAATAAGTCACACAGAAAAAGACACTTATCATAAGATATCCCTTATAGAGGGAATGTAAAAACCGCTACACTTGAACTGAATTACAAAACAGAACAGAGTCACACGTTTAGAAAACACACTATGGCTGCTGAACGGGAAAGGTGAGGTGGGGTGATGCATAAAACAAGGGTTTCAAATTAGCTCAGATACCGTTCCATAATCCCAATATGTAGTAGACAAGACCTACTCCTTGCTCAGTGAACTGGACTCAACACCCCCTATTCACCACACAAATTATATCTGACTAGTAAGAATCTTCAAACCTATGTATTGATATCTCTCTGTAAGTGAGTCAAGGGGGTGTAAAGCGGCATAAACACAGCCGTGAAAAGCAGCTAAACCCCATTATAAAAATAAATTACTTTTCAAAACCCGTGAAACAAAGACAGTGAAAGAGAGAGAAATTCTTACACATTTCGTTCAGGGGCTGTGATGCAACCTGGATTGACCATATCTAGACCCACAGCTGATTGAGACATAAGGGTGGACACTCTTGGGGCTGAGAGGTTTGGTGAGGTTGGGTGAGCCAACGCAGACCCTTTAAAGTAATACTGCATGGTACCCATCCCATGGGTCCCAAATCTCCAGGTTCAAGGGCATCTTCCTACATCGAAAACATGCATGAGAAGCCCAGAAGATGGTACACTGTGTGATCGGGAAAGGTTTCTAAAACGCACCTCATTTCTCATCTCCTTGTGCTCGGGTTCGCCATTCCAGCCGCTTTACTAGCCATCTCCCTCCTTGGAGAATCAGCACCTTTAACCTCCTGTTCCGTACAGGTTGCAATTTGTCCTGAGGATGAACGGGAAGAGGGCGAACCAATGAGAGACTAGCTCTAGGTGTTGGGACAGGCACAGGTCACTCTATTTTCCCATCAGGAAGAAAAATTAAGCACAAGCTCAGCCTGCCCCCCAGAACCAGAAGAGGGCCTGAAGCAATCCTGCACTTTTGCGGCCAGCTCCCAAAAAAGCGAGTTGTAAAATGGAGCTCAGGGGCACTGCAATTCACAAACCTGCAGAGTTATAAATGATAACTCTCGTGCACAAATATATTGAGGGAAGTCAACGAAGAGGATTTGAAAGCAAGGCAGAATTGCAGGAAACAGATTTCAGGAGGTAGATTCGAATCGCCTTGAAAGCCCAAGAAAAGAGGAAAAAGGTGGACAGTGATGCCCTTGGCCAAAAAGGGCGTATGAGTTTTTTCCTGAATATATTCAGGAAAAAACGCATACGCCCTTTTTGGCCAACCAAGCAACCTGGAAAGGCAAATCAGCGCTCCAAAGAAGTCTCGCTTCCCAGCGGGCAAAAGGGCCATGCGGAAAAAAGTGTCCAAACCAGAAATGCAGGACCGGCCATGGAGAAATGGGAGCCTTGCTACGCTGATGGGCGGGATGTAAATTGCCAACAGCCACTCTGGAGAAGTGTACGGTGGGTCCTGAAACATCTGAAAAACACAGCATGGAGAGCATAGGGCACTTCCACTCAAGGGCGTATAAATTGGGAAACTAAAAATCAGCAAGACACAGGCACCCCAAAGTTTAGGGCTGCTCTGTTGACAAGAACCCCCACTTCATTACACCTTAAATATCCTAGGAAAGAGAAAAATGGATAAAGAAGTTGTGGTCCTCATGTACAATGGAATATCACTCAGCCATGAAATCAACGTCATAAGGCTAGTAGCAGCACAATGAGTGGATTTAGGTACGACGATTCTAAGTGAAATAAGTCACACAGAAAAAGACACTTATCATAAGATATCACTTCTAGAGGGAATGTAAAAACCGCTACACTTGAAATGAATTGCAAAACAGAACAGAGTCACACGTTTAGGAAACACACTATGGCTGCTGAACGGGAAAGGTGAGGTGGGGTGATGCATAAAACAAGGGTTTCAAATTAGCTCAGATACCGTTCCATAAACCCAATATGTAATAGACAAGACCTACTCCTTGCTCAGTGAACTGGACTCAACACCCCCTCTTCACCACACAAGAATATATCTGACTAGTAAGAATCTTCAAACCTATGTATTGATATCTCTCTGTAAGTGAGTCAAGGGGGTGTAAAGCGGCATAAACACAGCCGTGAAAAGCAGCTAAACCCCATTATAAAAATAAATTACTTTTCAAAACCCGTGAAACAAAGACAGTGAAAGAGAGAGAAATTTTTACAAAATACATTCAGTGGCTGTGATGCAACCTGGATTGACCATATCTAGACCCACAGCTGATTGAGACATAGGGTGGACACTCTTGGGGCTGAGAGGTTTGATGAGGTTGGGTGAGCCAACGCAGATCCTTTAAAATAATACTGCATGGTACCATCCCATGGGTCCCAAATCTCCAGGTTCAAGGGCATCTTCCTACATCGAAAACATGCAAGAGAAGCTCAGAGGATGGTACACCGTGTGCTCGGGAAAGGTTTCTAAAACGCACCTCATTTCTCATCTCCTGTGCTCGGGTTCGCCATTCCAGCCTCTTTACTAGCTATCTCCCTCCTCGGAGAATCAGCACCTTTAACCTCCTGTTCCGTAGAGGTTGCAATTTGTCCTGAGGATGAACGGGAAGAGGGGGAACCAATGAGCGACTAGCTCTAGGGGTTGGGACAGGCACAGGTAACTCTATTTTCCCATCAGGAAGAAGAATTAACCACAAGCTCAGCCTGCCCCCCAGAACCAGAAGAGGGCCTGAAGCCATCCTGCACTTTTGCGGCCAGCTCCCAAAAAACCGACTGGAAAAATGGAGCTCAGGGGCACTGCAATTCGCAAACCTGCAGAGTTATAAATGATAACTCTCGTCCACAAATATATTGAGGGAAGGCAACGAAGAGGATTTGAAAGCAAGGCAGAATTGCAGGAAACAGATTTCAGGAGGTAGATTCGAATCGCCTTGAAAGCACATGAAAAGCGGCAAAACGTGGACAATGATGCCCTTGGCCAAAAAGGGCATATGCGTGTTTTCCTGAATATATTCAGGAAAAAACGCATACGCCCTTTTTGGCCAACCAAGCAACCTGGAAAGGCCAATCAGCGCTCCAAAGAAGTCTCGCTTCCCAGCGGGAAAAAGGGCCATGCGGAAAAAAGTGTCCAAACCAGAAATGCAGGACCGGCCATGGAGAAATGAGAGCCTTGCTACGCTGATGGGTGGGATGTAAATTGCCAACAGCCACTCTGGAGAAGTGTACGGTGTGTTCTGAAACATCTAAAAAACACAGCTTGGAGAGCATAGGGCACTTCCACTCATGGGCGTATAAATTGGGAAAACTAAAAATCAGCAAGACACAGGCACCCCAAAGTTTAGGGCTGCTCTGTTGACAACAACCCCCAATTCATTTCACCTTAAATATCCTAGGAAAGAGAAAAGTGGATAAAGAAGTTGTGGTCCTCATGTACAATGGAATATCCCTCAGCCATGAAATCCACGTCATAAGGCTAGGAGCAGCACGATGAGTGGATTTAGGTCCGACGATTCTAAGTGAAATAAGTCACACAGAAAAAGACACTTATCATAAGATATCCCTTATAGAGGGAATGTAAAAACCGCTACACTTGAACTGAATTACAAAACAGAACAGAGTCACACGTTTAGAAAACACACTATGGATGCTGAACGGGAAAGGTGAGCTGGGGTGATGCATAAAACAAGGGTTTCAAATTAGCTCCGATACCGTTCCATAAACCCAATATGTAGTAGACAAGACCTACTCCTTGCTCAGTGAACTGGACTCAACACCCCCTATTCACCACACAAGATTATATCTGACTAGTAAGAATCTTCAAACCTATGTATTGATATCTCTCTGTAAGTGAGTCAAGGGGGTGTAAAGCGGCATAAACACAGCCGTGAAAAGCAGCTAAACCCCATTATAAAAATAAATTACTTTTCAAAACCCGTGAAACAAAGACAGTGGAAGAGAGAGAAATTCTTACAAAATTCGTTCAGGGGCTGTGATGGAACCTGGATTGACCATAACTAGACCCACAGCTGATTGACACATAAGGGTGGACACTCTTGGGGCTGAAAGGTTTGGTGAGGTTGTGGGAGCCAACGCAGACCCTTTAAAGTAATACTGCATGGTACCCATCCCATGGGTCTCAAATCTGTAGGTTAAAGGGCATCTTCCTACATCGAAAACATGCATGAGAAACCCAGAAGATGGTACACCGTGTGATCGGGAAAGGTTTCTAAAACGCACCTCATTTCTCATCTCCTTTGCTCGGGTTCGCCATTCCAGCCGCTTTACTAGCCATCTCCCTCCTTGGAGAATCAGCACCTTTAACCTCCTGTTCCGTACAGGTTGCAATTTGTCCTGAGGATGAACGGGAAGAGGGCGAACCAATGAGAGACTAGCTCTAGGTGTTGGGACAGGCACAGGTCACTCTATTTTCCCATCAGGAAGAAGAATTAACCACAAGCTCAGCCTGCCCCCCCAGAACCAGAAGAGGGCCTGAAGCAATCCTGCACTTTTGCGGCCAGCTCCCAAAAAAGCGAGTTGAAAAATGGAGCTCATGGGCACTGCAATTCACAAACCTGCAGAGTTAAAAATGATAACTCTCGTCCACAAATATATTGAGGTAAGGCAACGAAGAGGATTTGAAAGCAAGGCAGAATTGCAGGAAACAGATTTCAGGAGGTAGATTCGAATCGCCTTGAAAGCCCAAGAAAAGAGGCAGAAGGTGGACAGTGATGCCCTTGGCCAAAAAGGGCGTATGCGTTTTTTCCTGAATATATTCAGGAAAAAACGCATACGCCATTTTTGGCCAAGCAAGCAACCTGGAAATGCAAATCAGCGCTCCAAAGAAGTCTCGCTTCCCAGCGGGCAAAAGGGCCATGCGGAAAAAAGTGTCCAAACCAGAAATGCAGGACCGGCCATGGAGAAATGGGAGCCTTGCTACGCTGATGGGCGGGATGTAAATTGCCAACAGCCACTCTGGAGAAGTGTACGGTGGGTCCTGAAACATCTAAAAAACACAGCTTAGACAGCATAGGGCACTTCCACTCATGGGCGTATAAATTGGGAAAACTTTAAATAAGCAAGATACAGGCACCCCAAAGTTTAGGGCTGCTCTGTTGACAAGAACCCCCACTTCATTACACCTTAAATATCCTAGGAAAGAGAAAAATGGATAAAGAAGTTGGGGTCCTCATGTACAATGGAATATCACTCAGCCATGAAATCAACGTCATAAGGCTAGTAGCAGCACGATGAGTGGATTTAGGTACGACGATTCTAAGTGAAATAAGTCACACAGAAAAAGACACTTATCATAAGTTATCACTTCTAGAGGGAATGTAAAAACCGCTACACTTGAACTGAATTACAAAACAGAACAGAGTCACACGTTTAGAAAACACAATATGGCTGCTGAACGGGAAAGGTGAGCTGGGGTGATGCATAAAACAAGGGTTTCAAATTAGCTCAGATACCGTTCCAAAAACCCAATATGTAATAGACAAGACCTACTCCTTGCTCAGTGAACTGGACTCAACACCCCCTATTCACCACACAAGAATATATCTGACTAGTAAGAATCGTCAAACCTATGTACTGATATCTCTCTGTAAGTGAGTCAAGGGGGTGTAAAGAGGCATAAACACAGCCGTGAAAAGCAGCTAAACCCCATTATAAAAATAAATTACTTTTCAAAACCCGTGAAACAAAGACAGTGGAAGAGAGAGAAATTCTTACAAAATTCGTTCAGGGGCTGTGATGGAACCTGGATTGACCATAACTAGACCCACAGCTGATTGAGACATAAGGGTGGACACTCTTGGGGCTGAACGGTTTGGTGAGGTTGTGGGAGCCAACGCAGACCCTTTAAAGTAATACTGCATGGTACCCATCCCATGGGTCTCAAATCTGTAGGTTAAAGGGCATCTTCCTACATCGAAAACATGCATGAGAAACCCAGAAGATGGTACACCGTGTGATCGGGAAAGGTTTCTAAAACGCACCTCATTTCTCATCTCCTTTGCTCGGGTTCGCCATTCCAGCCGCTTTACTAGCCATCTCCCTCCTTGGAGAATCAGCACCTTTAACCTCCTGTTCCGTACAGGTTGCAATTTGTCCTGAGGATGAACGGGAAGAGGGCGAACCAATGAGAGACTAGCTCTAGGTGTTGGGACAGGCACAGGTCACTCTATTTTCCCATCAGGAAGAAGAATTAACCACAAGCTCAGCCTGCCCCCCCAGAACCAGAAGAGGGCCTGAAGCAATCCTGCACTTTTGCGGCCAGCTCCCAAAAAAGCGAGTTGAAAAATGGAGCTCATGGGCACTGCAATTAACAAACCTGCAGAGTTAAAAATGATAACTCTCGTCCACAAATATATTGAGGTAAGGCAACGAAGAGGATTTGAAAGCAAGGCAGAATTGCAGGAAACAGATTTCAGGAGGTAGATTCGAATCGCCTTGAAAGCCCAAGAAAAGAGGCAGAAGGTGGACAGTGATGCCCTTGGCCAAAAAGGGCGTATGCGTTTTTTCCTGAATATATTCAGGAAAAAACGCATACGCCCTTTTTGGCCAAGCAAGCAACCTGGAAATGCAAATCAGCGCTCCAAAGAAGTCTCGCTTCCCAGCGGGCAAAAGGGCCATGCGGAAAAAAGTGTCCAAACCAGAAATGCAGGACCGGCCATGGAGAAATGGGAGCCTTGCTACGCTGATGGGTGGGATGTAAATTGCCAACAGCCACTCTGGAGAAGTGTACGGTGGGTCCTGAAACATCTAAAAAACACAGCTTGGAGAGCATAGGGCACTTCCACACATGGGCGTATAAATTGGGAAACTAAAAATCAGCAAGATACAGGCACCCCAAAGTTTAGGGCTGCTCTGTTGACAAGAACCCCCACTTCATTACACCTTAAATATCCTAGGAAATAGAAAACTGGATAAAGAAGTTGAGGTCCTCATGTACAACGGAATATCACTCAGCCATGAAATCAACGTCATAAGGCTAGTAGCAGCACGATGAGTGGATTTAGGTCCGACGATTCTAAGTGAAATAAGTCACACAGAAAAAGACACTTATCATAAGATATCACTTCTAGAGGGAATGTAAAAACCGCTACACTTGAATTGAATTGCAAAACAGAACAGAGTCACACGTTTAGGAAACACACTATGGCTGCTGAACGGGAAAGGTGAGGTGGGGTGATGCATAAAACAAGGGTTTCAAATTAGCTCCGATACCGTTCCATAAACCCAATATGTAATAGACAAGACCTACTCCTTGCTCAGTGAACTGGACTCAACACCCCCTATTCACCACACAAGAATATATCTGACTAGTAAGAAACTTCAAACCTATGTATTGATATCACTCTGTAAGTGAGTCAAGGGGGTGTAAAGCGGCATAAACACAGCCGTGAAAAGCAGCTAAACCCCATTATAAAAATAAATTACTTTTCAAAACCCGTGAAACAAAGACAGTGAAAGTGAGAGAAATTCTTACAAAATACATTCAGTGGCTGTGATGCAACCTGGATTGACCATATCTAGACCCACAGCTGATTGAGACATAGGGTGGACACTCTTGGGGCTGAGAGGTTTGATGAGGTTGGGTGAGCCAACGCAGATCCTTTAAAATAATACTGCATGGTACCATCCCATGGGTCCCAAATCTCCAGGTTCAAGGGCATCTTCCTACATCGAAAACATGCAAGAGAAGCTCAGAAGATGGTACACCGTGTGATCGGGAAAGGTTTCTAAAACGCACCTCATTTCTCATCTCCTTGTGCTCGGGTTCGCCATTCCAGCCGCTTTACTAGCCATCTCCCTCCTTGGAGAATCAGCACCTTTAACCTCCTGTTCCGTACAGGTTGCAATTTGTCCTGAGGATGAACGGGAAGAGGGCGAACCAATGAGAGACTAGCTCTAGGTTTTGGGACAGGCACAGGTCACTCTATTTTCCCATCAGGAAGAAGAATTAACCACAAGCTCAGCCTGCCCCCCCGAACCAGAAGAGGGCCTGAAGCAATCCTGCACTTTTGTGTCCAGCTCCCAAAAAAGCGAGTTGAAAAATGGAGCTCATGGGCACTGCAATTCACAAACCTGCAGAGTTAAAAATGATAACTCTCGTCCACAAATATATTGAGGGAAGGCAACGAAGAGGATTTGAAAGCAAGGCAGAATTGCAGGAAAGAGATTTCAGGAGGTAGATTCGAATCGCCTTGAAAGCCCATGAAAAGCGGCAAAACGTGGACAGTGATGCCCTTGGCCAAAAAGGGCGTATGCGTTTTTTCCCTAATATATTCAGGAAAAAACGCATATGCCCTTTTTGGCCAACCAAGTAACCTGGAAAGGCAAATCAGCGCTCCAAAGAAGTCTCGCTTCCCAGCGGGCAAAAGGGCCATGCGGAAAAAAGTGTCCAAACCAGAAATGCAGGACCGGCCATGGAGAAATGGGAGCCTTGCTACGCTGATGGGCGGGATGTAAATTGCCAACAGCCACTCTGGAGAAGTGTACGGTGTGTCCTGAGACATCTAAAAAACACAGCTTAGAGAGCATAGGGCACTTCCACTCATGGGCGTATAAATTGGGAAAACTAAAATCAGCAAGACACAGGCACACCAAAGTTTAGGGCTGCTCTTTTGACAAACACCCCCACTTCATTACACCTTAAATATCCTAGGAATGAGAAAAATGGATAAAGAAGTTGTGGTCCTCATGTACAACGGAATATCACTCAGCCATGAAATCAACGTCATAAGGCTAGTAGCAGCACGATGAGTGGATTTAGGTCCGACGATTCTAAGTGAAATAAGTCACACAGAAACAGACACTTATCATAAGATATCACTTATAGAGGGAATGTAAAAACCGCTATACTTGAACTGAATTACAAAACAGAACAGAGTCACACGTTCAGAAAACACACTATGGCTGCTGAAGCGGAAAGGTGAGGTGGGGTGATGCATAAAACAAGGGTTTCAAATTAGCTCAGATACCGTTCCATAAACCCAATATGTAATAGACAAGACCTACTCCTTGCTCAGTGAACTGGACTCAACACCCCCTATTCACCGCACAAGAATATATCTGACAAATAAGAATCGTCAAACCTATGTACTGATATCTCTCTGTAAGTGAGTCAAGGGGGTGTAAAGCGGCATAAACACAGCCGTGAAAAGCAGCTAAACCCCGTTATAAAAATAAATTACTTTTCAAAACCCGTGAAACAAAGACAGTGGAAGAGAGAGAAATTCTTACAAAATTCGTTCAGGGGCTGTGATGGAACCTGGATTGACCATAACTAGACCCACAGCTGATTGAGACATAAGGGTGGACACTCTTGGGGCTGAAAGGTTTGGTGAGGTTGGGTGAGCCAACACAGACCCTTTAAAGTAATACTGCATGGTACCCATCCCATGGGTCCCAAATCTCTAGGTTAAAGGGCATCTTCCTACATCAAAAACATGCATGAGAAACCCAGAAGATGGTACACCATGTGATCGGGAAAGGTTTCTAAAACGCACCTCATTTCTCATCTCCTTGTGCTCGGGTTCGCCATTCCAGCCGCTTTACTAGCCATCTCCCTCCTTGGAGAATCAGCACCTTTAACCTCCTGTTCCGTACAGGTTGCAATTTGTCCTGAGGATGAACGGGAAGAGGGCGAACCAATGAGGGACTAGCTGTAGGTGTTGGGACAGGCACAGGTCACTCTATTTTCCCATCAGGAAGAAGAATTAACCACAAGCTCAGCCTGCCCCCCAGAACCAGAAGAGGGCCTGAAGCAATCCTGCACTTTTGCGTCCAGCTCCCAAAAAAGCGAGTTGAAAAATGGAGCTCATGGGCACTGCAATTCACAAACCTGCAGAGTTAAAAATGATAACTCTCGTCCACAAATATATTGAGGGAAGGCAACGAAGAGGATTTGAATGCAAGGCCGAATTCCAGGAAAAAGTTTTCAGGAGGTAGATTCGAATAAGCTTCAAAGCACATGAAAAGAGGCAAAACGTGGACAACGATGCCCTTGGCCAAAAAGGGCGTATGCGTTTTTTCCTGAATATATTCAGGAAAAAACGCATACGCCCTTCTTGGCCAACCAAGCAATCTGGAAAGGCAAATCAGCGCTCCAAAGAAGTCTCGCTTCCCATCGGGCAAAAGGGCCATGCGGAAAAATGTGTCAAAACCAGAAATGCAGGACCGGCCATGGAGAAATGGGAGCCTTGCGATGCTGATGGGCGGGATGTAAATTGCCAACAGCCACTCTGGAGAAGTGTACGGTGTGTCCTGAAACATCTAAAAAACACAGCTTAGAGAGCATAGGGCACTTCCACTCATGGGCGTATAAATTGGGAAAACTAAAAATCAGCAAGACACAGGCACCCCAAAGTTTAGGGCTCCTCTGTTGACAAGAACCTCCTCTTCGGAACACCTTTTAATATCCCAGGAAAGTGAAAAATGGATAAGAAGTTTTCGTACTTATGTACAATAGAATATCACTCAGCCATGAAATCAATGTCATAAGGCTAGGAGCAGCAAGATGAGTCATTTAGGTACTATGATTCTAAGTGAAATAAGTCACGCAGAAAAGGACACTTATCATAAGATATCACTTATAGAGGGAATGTAAAAACCGCTACATTGAACTGAATTACATAACAGAACAGAGTCACTCATTTAGAAAACATAGTATGGCTGCTTAACTGTAAAGGTGAGGTGGCGTGATGCATAAAACAAGGGTTTCAAATTAGCTCACATACCGTTCCATAAACCCAATATATAATAGACAAGACCTACTCCTTGCCCAGTGAACTGGACTCAACACCCCCTATCACCACACAAGAATATATCTGACTAGTAAGAATCTTCAAACCTATGTATTGATATCTCTCTGTAAGTGAGTCAAGTGGGTGTAAAGCGGCATAAACACAGCAGTGAAAAGCAGCTAAACCGCATTATAAAAATAAACTACTTTTAAATACCCATGAAACAAAGACAGTGAAAGAGAGAGAAATTCTCACACAATTCATTCAGGGGCTGTGATGCAACCTGGACAGACCACATCTAGACCTACAGCTGGATGAGACATAAGGCTGGACACTCTTGGGGCTGACAGGATTGGTGAGGTTGGGTGAGCAATCGCAGACCCTTTAAAGTAATACTGCCTGGTACTCATTCCATGAGTCCCAAATCTCCAGGTTCAACGGAATCTTCCTACACCAAAAATATGCATGGGAAACCCAGAGAATGGTACATCATGTGATCGAGAAAGGTTTCTAAAAGGCACCTCATTTCTCATCTCCTGATGCTCTGTATTGCCATTCCTGCCACTTTACTAACAATCTCCCCACTTGGAGAATCAGCACCTTTCACCCCCTGTTTCATCCAGGTTGCAAATTGCCGTGAGGATGAACGGGAGTCGGGGGAACCAATGAGAGACTAGCTCTAAGTGTTGGTAAATGCACAGGTCACTCTAATTTCCCAACAGGAAGAAGAATTAAACGCAGCCTTGGCCTGCTCCCTAGAACCAGAATAGGGCCTGAAGCAATCCCGCGGATTTGCGGCCAGCTCCCAAAAAGCGAGTTGAAAAATAGAGTTCACGGTCACTGCAATTCACAAACCTGCAGAGTTATAAATGATAACTCTCGTCCAAAAATATATTGAAGGAAGGCAGCGAAGAGGATTTCAAAGCAAGGGAAAATTGCAGGAAACTGATTTCAGGAGGTAGATACGAATCGCCCCTAAAGCACATGAAAAGCTTCAAAACGTCGAAAACGGTGCACTTGTCCCAAAAGGGCGTATGCGTTTTTTCCTGAATATATACAGGAAAAAACGCATACGCCCTTTTGGGCCAACCAAGCAAGCTGTAAATGCAAATCAGCACTACAAAGAAGTCTCACTTCCCATCGGTCAAAAGCGTCATCCTAAAAAAGTGTAAAAACCAGAAATGCAGGACCGGCCATGGAGAAATGAGAACCTCGTTACGCTCTTGGGCGGGATGAAAATTGCCAACAGCCTCTGTGGAGAAGTGTATGGTGTGTCCTGAAACATCTAGGAAACAGCTTAGAGAGCATAGGGCACTTCCACTCATGGCTGTATAACTTGGGAAAACTAAAAATCAGCAAGACACAGGCACCCCAAATTTTAGGGCTGCTCTGTTTTCAAGAACCTCCACTTCGGTACACCTTAAATATCCCAGGAAAGAGGAAAATGGATAAAGAAGTTGTGGTACTTATGTACAATGGAATATGACTCATCCATGAAATCAATGTCCTAAGGCTACTAGCAGCATGATGAGTGGATGTAGGTACGATGATTCTAAGTGAAATAAGTCACACAGAAAAAGACACTTATCAAAAGGTATCACTTATAGAGGGATTGTAAAAACCGTTACACTTGAACTGAATTACAAAACAGAACAGAGTCACACATTTAGAAAACACACTATGGCTGCTTAACGGGAAAGGTGAGGTGGGGTGATGCATAAAACAAGGGTTTCAAATTAGCTCAGATACCGTTCCATAAACCCAATATGTAATAGACAAGACCTACTCCTTGCTCACTGAACTGGACTCAACACCCCCTATTCACCGCACAAGACTATATCTGACTAGTAAGAATCTTAAACCCTATGTATTGATATCTCTCTGTAAGTGAGTCAAGTGGGTGTAAAGCGGCATAAACACAGCAGTGAAAAGCAGCTAAACCCCATTATAAAAATAAACTACTTTTAAATACCCATGAAACAAAGACGTTGAAAGACAGAGAAATTCTCACACAATTCATTCAGGGGCTGTGATGCAACCTAGATTGACCATATCTAGATCCACAGCTGGATGAGACATAAGGGTGGACACTTTTGGGGCTGAAGGCTCCTTCCCTAGTTACCAGATTGGGGAATGTGGAAAGGCTCCCGCCCTCCGGCCGTTACCTGCCAAAGCAGCTTTCAAATCTGTGCTAATGGTCACTTCATATGAACAAGTACTTCAGGGCTGTAAATGAAACCTGCCTTCAAAATGTCTTGAGGGAGATAATGGCCAAAAATTTTCAAAATGTGACACTTACTTTAATAAAACACTTTGAAGAACTAAGCTGTAATCACAGTTTGATAAATAGAAAGGGCATGCTTTAAAGCTCAATTTCAACAGATTTTGGGACACATGCAAATTCAACCACAGAGAGGTATCAGCTCGCACCTGTTAGAATAACCATCAGCAAGAAAACTACAAACAATAAATATTGAAGGTGTTTTGGAGAAATGCATACCCTCAATTTTAAGTGGGACGTAACCTGGAAAGAGCCACTAATGAGAACTGAATGGTGGTGCCTTTAAAACGTACACACTGAGCTACCATATGATACAGCAAGCCCACTCCTTGGCCTATAACATAAGATAGAACTGGAAAGACACAGCCAAGCAAATATGCATTGCAGCAGTATTACAATAGCCAAGACATGGAGGCAACCAGAAAGTCCATCAAGAGGTGCGTGGCCAAAGAAGAACTGGTACACGTACAGATGGAATATTAGCCAGGGAAAAAAATGAAACAATGCCATTTACAGCACCATGTATGATTCTTGAGGTAATCAGGCAAATTGTACTAAGTCAGAAAGCCAAAGACACATATCCTATAATATCACTTATAGGTCTTAGCTAAAAATTCATACCAATGAAGATATTTCCACAGAGAAATGCAATCACAGATTCATTAAACAAACTTATGGTTCACCAAATGGAAAGGTGTGAGGATTGGATACATTAGGATATTGGGGTTAAGATAGATATAGAAACACATGTGAAATATGTAATCACCAAAGACCTATGTAATACCAAGACAAGACTGCTCAACATTGTGTCATAACCTACATGGGAAAATGATCCAAAGAAGAATAGATATATGTATATGTTTAAAAGAACCACATCTTGCACACCTAGAAGAAACAAAACATTTTAATCAAATTTGCTCTGACAAAAAATAAAAATTAGATTAAAAAAAAACAAGAAGTAGTGAGACATAAACTTAAGGGGCTTTTTGCTGGCACATTGCATTCTAATTTACAACCAGAGCATGAATTCCATTAAGGCTCTGTCATCACTAATAAAGCAGCTTTATAAGCAATGTTGAAGGTAGCTTAAAAGAAGTCTCACTAATTATTGATAGTAACAAGGAAACAAAGAAAAGTAAAAATCTCACTGCAAAAAGTATACATAGGGTAAGGATAGTAGATCAAACACTTATTAAACTTCTGTAAAGAATAAAAGACAACAGTAGTATGTTTTTTTAAAAAGAGAGGGCCCAAATAAATCTGAAATGAAAGAGATGATGTTACAACAGACAGACACCACAGAAATACAAAGTATCCTAAGATACACACAGGGTAACTCAGGGCTCAGACTGGACAGAGCTCACTCTCCAGTCCCCTGCACATGACTTACAGGAGCCTCAGGAACTGAGGAGGGGGTCCCTGAGGAGAGGCTCAAGATAGAATATGGTAGGCATTAACATGACTGCATTCATCTTAAACATGCCTGAACTACATTCACACGAGATGATTTTGTCCTGTATGTACATGGGCACCTCTAGTCGGAACTGCAGATCTTTGGCTTCAACACCTCTACTGACAACGTTAGCTTCACCTACTGTGGACCGTCTCCTATAGGATTTCTAGAACCACAAAACATCGAAGCTTCACAGGACCCAGAGTCTGTGCGACTCCACGCAGAGTCTCAGAGTCTCAACTCCACTCAGATACTCCACTCATGGAGGGCACAAACAAAGTAGTGTGCACATCAGGACCCAGGGGAAGGAGCAGTGACCCTGTAGGAGAATGATCAGAACTACCTGCTACTTTTAGAGGGTCTCCTGCAGAGGCAGGTGGTGGCTGTGGCTGTGGCTCACCGTGAGGACAACGACAATGGCAGCAGAAGTTCTGGGAAATACTCCTTGGTGTGAGCCCTCCCAGAGTCGGCCATTAGCTCCACCAAGAGCAAGGTAGGCTCCAGTGCTGGGTCGCCTCAGGCCAAACCACCAACAGGGAGGGAACCCAGCCCCATGCATCAGCAGACAAGCGGATTAAACTTTTTATTAAAGTTTTATTTAATCCACAGACAAGCAGATTAAAGCTCTGCCCACCAAAGCAACACCCAGCTCTACCCACCACCAGTCCCTCCCATCAGGAAGCTTGCACAAGCCTCTAAGATAGACTCATCCACCAGAGAGCAGACAGCAGAAGCAAGAAGAACTACAATTCTGCAGCCTGTGGAAGGAAAACCACATTCACAGAAAGATAGACAAAATGAAAAGGCAGAGGACTTTATACCAGATCAAGGAACAAGATAAAAACCCCAGAAAAAAAAAAAACGAAATGACGTGGAGATAGGGAACCTTCCCGAAAAAGAATTCAGAATAATGATAGTGAAGTTGAGCCAAGACCTTGGAAAAAGAAAGGAGGCAAAGATGGAGAAGACACAAAAAATGCTTAACAAAGACCTAGAAGAATTAAGGAACAAACACCTAGAAGAATTAAAGAACAAACAAACAGAGGTGAACAATGTAATAACTGAAATGAAAAATATACTAGAAGGAATCAGTAGCAGAATAACTGTGGCAGAAGAACGGATAAGTGACCTGGAAGACAGAAAGGTGGGAATCACTGCCATGGAACAGAATAAAGAAAAAGAATGAAAATAAATGAAGACACCCCAAGAGTCCTCTGGGACAACATTAAACACAACAACATTCGCATGATAGGGGTCCCAGAAGGAGAAGAGAGAGAAAGGACCCGAGAATATATTTGAAGAGATTATGGTCAAAAACTTCCCTAGCATGGGAAAAGAAATAGCCACCCAAGTCCAGAAGCACAGAGAGTCCCAGGCAGGATAAACCGAAGGAGAAAAATGACAAGACACATAGTAATCAAATTGACAAAAATTAACGACAAAGAAAAATTATTGAAAGCAGCAAGGGAAAAATGACAAATAACATACAAGGGAACTCCCATAAGGATAACAGCTGATTTCTCAGCAGAAAATCTACAAGCCAGAAGGGAGTGGCATGATCAATTTAAAGTGATGAAAGGGAAGAACCTACAACCAAGAGTACTCCACCCTGCAAAGGTCTCATTCAGATTTGATGGAGAAATCAAAAGCCTTACAGACAAGCAAAAGCTAAGAGAATTCAGCACCATGAAACCAGCTCTACCCCAAATGCTAAAGGAACTTCTCTAAGTGGGAAACACAAGAGAAGAAAAGGACCCACCAAGACAACCCCATAACAATTAAGAAAATAGTAATAGGAACATACATATCGATAATTACCTTAAACGTGAATGCACTAAATGTTCCAACCAAAAGACACAGGCTCGCTGAATGGATACAAAAACAAGACCCATATATATGCTGTCTACAAGAGACCCATTTCAGACCTAGGGACACACACAGACTGAAAGTGAGGCGATGGAAAAATATATTCTATGCAAATGAAAATCAAAAGAAAGCTGGAGTAGCAATACTCATATCAGATAAAATAGACTTTAAAATAAAGAATGTTACAAGAGACAAGGAAAGACAGTACATAATGGTCAAGGGATCAATCCAAGAAGAAGATATAAAATTATAAATATATATGTACCCAACATAGGAGCACCTCAATGTATAAGGCAACCGCTAACAGCTATAAAAGAGGAAATCAACAGTAACACAATAATAGTGGGGGACTTTAACAGCTCACTTACACCAGTGGAGATCAGCCAGACAGAAAATTAATAAGGAAACACAAGCTTTAAATGACACAATAGACCAGAAAGAGTTAATTGATATTTATAGGACATTCCATCCAAAAACAGCAGATTACACGTTCTTCTTAACTGCACACGGAACATTCTCCAAGATAGATCACATCTTGGGTCACAAAGCCTCAGTAAATTTAAGAAAACTGAAATCATGTCAAGCAGCTGTTCCAACCACAATGCTATGAGATTAGAAATCAATTACACGGAAAAATACCGTAAAAAACACAAACACATGGAGGCTAAACAATACGTTACTAAATAACCAAGAGATCACTGAAGAAATCAAAGAGGAAATCAAAAACTACCTAGAGACAAATGACAACAAAAACACGATGATCCAAAACCTATGGGATGCAGCAAAAGCAGTTCTAAGAGGGAAGTTTATAGCAATACAAGCCTACCTCAAGAAACAAGAAAAATCTCAAATAAACAATCTAACCTTACACCTAGAGGAACTAGAGAAAGAAGAACAAAACCCAAAGTTAGTAGAAGGAAAGAAATCTTAAAGATCAGAGCAGAAATAAATGAAATAGAAACAAAGAAAATGAAAGCAAAGATCAATAAAACTAAAAGCTGGTTCTTTGAGAAGATAAGCAATAATGATCAACCTTTAGCCAGACTCAAGAAAAAGAGGGAGAGGACTCAAATCAACAAAATTAGAAGTGAAAAAGGAGAAGTTACAACAGACACCACAGGAATACAAAGCATCCTAAGAGACTACTACAAGCAAATCTATGCCAATAAAATGGACAACCTGGAAGAAATGGACAAATTCTTAGAAAGGGATAACCTTCCAAGACTGAACCAGGAAGAAATAGAAAATATGAACAAACCTATCACAAGCAATGAAATTGAAACTGTGATTAAAAATCTTCCAACAAACAAAAGTCCAGAACCGGATGGCATCACAGGTGAATTCTATCAAACATTTAGAGAAGAGCTAACACCCAACCTTCTCAAATTCTTCAAAACAATTGCAGGGGAAGGAACACTCCCAAACTCATTCTATGAGACCACCATCACCCTGATACCAAAATCAGACAGAGATACTACAAGGAAAGAAAATTATAGACCAATATCACTGATGAATATAGATGTAAAAATCCTCAACCAAATACTAGCAAACAGAATCGAACAACACATTAAAAGGATCATACACCATGATCAAGTGGGGTGTATCCCAGGGATGCAAGGATTCTTCAATATACACAAATCAATGTGAATACACCATATTAACAAATTGTAGAATAAAACCATATGATCATCTCAATAGATGAAGGAAAAGATTTTGTGAAAATTCAACACCCATTTATGATAAAAACTCTGCAGAGTGTGGGCATAGAGGGAAACTACCTCAACATAATAAAGGCCATATATGACAAACCCGCAGCAAACACCATTCTCAATGGTGAAAAACTGCAAGCGTTTCCTCTAAGATCAGGAACAAGACGAGGATGTCCACTCTCACCACTGCTATTCAACATAGTTTTGGAAGTCCTAGCCATGGCAATCAGAGAAGAAAAAGAAATAAAAGGAATACAAAAAGGAAAAGAAGGAGTACAATTGTCACTGTTTGCAGATGACATGATATCATAGATAGAGAATCCTAAAGATGCCACCAGAAAACCACTGGAGCTAATCAATGAATCTGGTAAAGTTGCAGGATACAAAATTAATGCACAGAAATTGCTTGCATTCCTATACACTAACAATGAAAGATCAGAAAGAGAAATTAAGGAAACAATCCCATTACCACTGCAACAAAAAGAATAAAATACCTAGGAATAAACCTACCTAAGGAAGTAAAAGACCTGTACTCAGAAAACTATAAGACACTGATGAAAGAAATCAAAGATGATATAAACAGATGGAGACATATACCATGTTCTTGGATTAGAAGAATCAATATTGTGAAAATGACTATACTACCCAAAGCAATCTACAGATTTAATGCAATCCCGATCAAAATACCTTTGGCATTTTCTACGGAACAAGAAAAAAAAATCTTAAAATTTGTAGGGAGACACAAAAGACCTTGGATAGCCAAAGCAGTCTTCAGGGGGAAAAAAAAGAGCTGGAGGAATCAGACTTCCAGACTTCAGACTATATTACAAAGCTACAGTAATCAAGATAATATGGTACTGACACAAAAACAGAAATATAGGTCAATAGAACAGGATAGAAAGCACAGAGATAAACCCACATACCTATGGTTAACTAATCTATGACAAAGGAGGCAAGGGTATACAACGGAGAAAAGACAGTGTCTTCAGTAAGTGGTGCTGGGAAAACTGGACAGCTACATGTAAAAGAATGAAATTAGAACACTCCCTAACACCATACACAAAAATAAACTCAAAATGGATTAGAGACCTAAATATAAGACCAGCCACTATAAAAGTCTTAGAGGAAAACATAAGCAGAACAGTCTATGACATAAATCACAGCAAGATCCTTTTTGACCCACCTCCTAGAGAAATGGAAATAAAAACAAAAATAAAAAAATGGGACCTAATGAAACATAAATTCTTTTGCACAGCAAAGGAAAACATAAGCAAGATGAAAAGACAACCATCAGAATGGGAGAAAATATTTTCAAATGAAGCAAATGGCAAATGATTAATCTCCAAAAAGCAGCTCATGTAGCTCAATATCACAAAACCAAACAACCCAATCCAAAAATGGGCAGAAGACCTAAATAGACATTTCTCCAAAGAAGATATACAGGTTGCCAACAAACACATGAAAGATGCTGAACATCACTAATCATTAGAGAAATGCAAATCAAAACTACAGCGAGGTATCACCTCACACCAGTCAGAATGGCCATCATCAAAAAATCTACCAACAATAAATGCTGGAGAGGCATTAATTGGAGAAAAGGGAACCCTCTTGCACTGTTGGTGGGAATGTAAATTGATATAGCCACTAGGGAGAACGGTATGAAGGTTCCTTAAAAACTAAAAATAGAACTACCATACAACCCAGCAAACCCACTCCTGGACATTTACCCTGAGAAAACCATAATTCAAAAAGAGTCATGTACCACAATGTTCACTGTAGCTCTATTTACAATAGCCAGGACATGGAAGCAACCTAAGTGTCCATCAACAGATAAATGGATAAAGAAGATGTGGCACATATATACAATGGAACATGATTCAGCCATAAAAAGAAACGAAATTGAGTTATTTTTAGTGAGGTGGATGGATCTAGAGTCTGTCCTACAGAGTGAAGTAAGTCAGAAAGAGAAAAACAAACACCGTATGCTAACACATATATATGGAATCTAAAAAAAAAAGTTTATGTAGAACCTAGGGGCAGGAAAGGATTAAGGACACAGACGTAGAGAAAGGACTTGAGGACATGGGGAGGGGGTAGGGTAAGCTGGGACAAAGTGAGAGAGTGGTATGGACATATATACAGTACCAAATGTAAAATTGATAGCTACTGGGAAGCAGCCACATAGCACAGGGAGACCAGCTCTGTGCTTTGTGACCACCTAAAAGGGTGGGATAAGGGAGTGAGAGGGAGGTGCAAGAGGGAGGGGATATGGTGTTATATGTATACGCATAGCTGATTCAGTTTTTTATACAGCAGAAACTAACACACAATTGTAAAGCAATTATACTCCATTAAAGATGTAAAAGAAAAAAAAAAAAAAAGGAAAGCCCAGAGATAAACCTACACACCTATGACCCACTAATCTATGACAAAGGAGGCAAGGATATACAATGGAGAAAAGACAGTCTCTTCAATAAGTGGTGCTGGGAAAAATGGACAGCTACATGTAAAAGAATGAAATTAGAACACTCCCTAACACCATACACAAAAAATAAACTCAAAATGCATTAGAGACCAAAATGTAAGACCGGACACTATAAAACTCTTAGAGGAAAACATAGGAAGAATACTCTTTGATATAAATCACAGCAAGGTCTTTTTTGATCCACCTCCTAGAGTAATGGAATAAGAAACAATAATAAACAAATGGGAGCAAATGAAACCTAAAAGCTTTTGCAAAGCAAAGGAAACTACAAACAAGACGAAAAGACAACCCTCAGAATGGGAGAAAATATTTGCAAACGAATCAATGGACAAAGGATTAATCTCCAATGTATATAAACAGCTCATGCAGCTCAACAGTAAAAAAACAAACAACCCAATCCAAAAATGGGCAGATGACGTAAATAGACATTTGTCCCAAGAAGACATACAGATGACCAAGAAGCACATGAAAAGCTGCTCAACATCACTAATTATTAGAGAAATATAAACCAAAACTACAATGAGTTATCACCTCACACGAGTTAGAATGGGCATCATCAGAAAATCTACAAACAACAAATGCTGGAGAGGGTGTGGAGAAAAGGGAACCCTCTTACACTATTTGTGGGAATGTAAGTTGATAGAACACTATGGAGAACAGTATGGAGGTTCCTTAAAAAACTAAAAATAGAATTACCGTGTGACCCAGCAATCCCACTACTGGCCATATACCCAGAGAAAACCATAATTCAAAAAGACATATTCACCACAATGTTCACTGCAGCACTATTTACAATAGCCAGGTCATGGAAGCAACCTAAATGCCCATAGACAGATGAACGGAAAAGATGTGCTACATATATAAAATGCAATATTTCTCAGCCATAAAAAGGAATGAAATTGGGTCATTTGTAGAGACGTGGATAGATCTAGAGACTGTCATACAGAGTGAAGTAAGTCAGAAAGAGAAAAACAAATATCGTATATTAACGCATACATGTGGAACCTAGAAAAATGGTACAGATGAGCCGGTTTGCAAGGCAGAAATAGAGACACAGATGTAGAGAACAAATGTATGGACACCAAGGGGGGAAAGTGGCAGGGTGGTGGTGGTGGGATGAATTGCGAGCCTGGGATTGACATATATACACTTATATGTATAAAATAGATAACCAATAAGAACCTGCTGTATAAAAAAATGAATAAAATAAATTCAAAAATTAAAAAATAATTAATACTTAAAAAAATAAAACAGAAAAAAAAGTTCTGTCCTTCCCATAGACGTATTTATATGAATGAATTATTTCCATGCTTATATCCATAAATACAAAAAGAGGAATAAAATTTACCTTGAACCAAAAAAGAAAAAAAAAAATAGAACCCACTGGTCATACAGAGGAAAACCCTATCAGGGCACTTGCTCCAGTGGTAAACAATTCTGAAGTTGGTCACAGGTGGGGAATCATTTCCCATGCAGCCAGCAGCCCCAACACAAGGAGCGTCCTCATTGCAAAGCTGGGGGACCGTGAGGAGGCGTCTCTGAGTAAATGTGAGCTGAGCCCCAGGCCAGTTGCTGCTGAACTTTTCCCACCCTTCCCAGGTAAAACACCTGAATGTGTGCAAAGACTTTAAAAGCTAGAGGAAGGGGCTTGGACACGCAGGCCGACTTGGTGCCTGCAGGCCAGCCAGGATGGTCCTGGCCCTGGGCACTCGTCTGGAAGCTTTCCATTTCCCTGCCTGAGGTACCCCTCCTGTCCCGGCCCCCACTGCTTTTTTCCTTCCTCACCTCTGCCCGGGGAGAAATTCCAGCAGCAAGTATGGGTGACACATCCTCTTCTTTAGCAGGTGGCAGCAGGGCAACTCCTTCAGGAAGTCCAGCAGAGCCCCAGTCACACCGGGCCACTCATAGAGCCACGGGCCCTACTCCCTCCCACCATCCCAACCCCGAGACTGCTGACGGGGCAGAGAATATGGCGTCAGGCACAGCTGCAGAGGCTTTTGCTGCCTGGAGGGGTGTTTATATTGACCTCAACCCAGGCACACCTGGGAAGGGCTGGCCGGCCGGGTCAGGCTGCCAAGGTCAGCCAATCCTCGCCCCTCAGGGGCTCAGAGTTGCAGAAAATGGGCCTTGCTGCACCGGCCAGATCCAAGGAACAGGTGTAGGGTCCCGAGAGTCAGGATAGATAAGGGGCGGCAGCCCTGGCTTGTTTTCTAATCATTTCATCTGGTCCATGAGTGGGAGACAACTTCAAGAAGACCCTCTGCTAATGAGAGGAACCCAGGAGTCAGGGAGAGGAGGGGTGGTGGGTGCAGACAGAGGCCTGGTGCCCCGGATGCAGTGGAAGCCCCTGGAAGACCAGGCAGAGGGAGGCTGCACAGAGTGAAGCCTAGGGTCACAGACCTGTTGGAGCTGCTGTTTGTTAGTTCAAGCTCTGCTCTGAGGTGCTCTGTGTCAGCTCTGAGCTACAGTTGTGGTGGGGGTGCTCTGCAATGAGGGCTATGTGCACGGTTCCTGTGTGCCCAGCCCTGCCAGGGTACCTGTCCAGGGGAGCTCCATATCCAGGGAGGGGCCTGCCCACGAGAGCCCTGTGGGCTGCTGCGTACCTGCCCAGGTGAGCTCCATAACCTGGGAGGGGCCTGACCATGAGGGCCCCATGGGCTGCTGGGTACCTGCCCAGGTGAGCTCCATATCCTGGGAGTGGCCTAACACCGAGAGCCCCATGGGCAGCTGGGTACCTGCCCAGGTGAGCTCCATATCCTGTGAGGGGCCCGACCACAAGAGCCCCGTGGGCTGCTGGGTACCTGGTAGAGGACGCCAGGACAGTCAGTGAAGCCACAGAGGATATACATCTAGTAGTTCCAAATTCCTACACCCTGCTGGTCATTCTACCATCCACCAGGACATGGTATTCTGTATTAGACTTCAATGATGCCTTCTTCTGTATTCCATTAGTCCCAGAGTCACAAGAAATTTTGGCTGTGAGTGGCAGGACTCAACATACAACAAAAGCAATGCTGCTGGGCCGTCCTGCCCCAGGGGTTCAAAAATCCCCACACCATCTTTTGGGAAACGTTAGCTAAAGACCTAAAAGATCTACCTCTGGAGAAGGGAACCCTCCTTCAATATG
This sequence comes from Balaenoptera acutorostrata, assembly GCF_949987535.1. Classification (NCBI taxonomy): domain Eukaryota; kingdom Metazoa; phylum Chordata; class Mammalia; order Artiodactyla; family Balaenopteridae; genus Balaenoptera; species Balaenoptera acutorostrata. The sequence continues at coordinate 79,996 of NW_026646478.1, forward strand.
CAGATGACATTCTGATCACCAGCCCGACTAAGGAGGCCTCTGAACTACCTAGCCAATAAAAGATAGAAGGTGTCCAAGAAAAAGGCTCAAATATCACAAACTAAGGTGACCTTCCTGGGTTTCATTCATACAGAAGGTCGGAGAAGCCCACCCCAGGAAAGGGAAGAAGCCATTTGCTGCCTCACCCTTCCTGAATCTAGAAGACAGCTTAGGGGATCCTGGGGAGACCGGGGTTTGCTGCATCTGGATCCCTAACTACAGTCTAATAGCTGGGCCTCTATATGAAACACTGAAAGGAAAAGATGATGATCCTTTTGAATAGAATCCAGAAGCGGCCCTTCAAGAAGGGAAAGTGCAGTCAATTCAGACCCTTGCCCTGGACCTCCCTAAGTTAGCTAAACCCTTTGACCTTTACATTCCTGGTCCAAGGCAAATCGCCCTTGGAGTATTAGTGCAAAAACTGGGACCACTTGAAATGGAACAATGCAAGAATGCCCTCCAGGCATTGACCAGCCACCCCATCCGACCAGGATACTGGGGGTATCTAAAAACCTGGAAATCAGCAGCCCGCAAGGCCAGCTCCCTCCTAAGGGTAAAGGACGCCACTTGGTGATCCTAACCACCCACCATGCCCTGAAGTTGCAGGGATTGCTCCGTGGGCACAATGACCTCGAGTGAGGAGGCCCTCCAACACCAACCTCCGGAGAGACAACTGGGGGCAATGGGCCCCCATGACGACTCGTGTGACCATCACTTGACCTGGAGCTTCTCTCAGAAAACAACAAGAGTGTGCCCCAAAAGAGCAGACTATTGCTTACAGGACTTACTGCACCCAGAGCGGAGCTAATAAACTTGGCAGGGGAACCGTAAATAACGCTGCCACCATAGAAAAGCCTACAGACACTGCGGTGACGGAGGCCAATGAGACCGGCTGTACTCCTCCTACTTCAAAAGGCCGTTGACTGAGTGGCCGTCATGGTCCTGGATCACCACCAGCCCTGGAGTGTCTGGGAGTTGAGCAAGCAGGGCTCTGACACCTGGTGCTGTTTGTACGTTAATTCAGTGGCCTAACTGAAGAAAGCGCAGACTACTGGTCAGAGCATCTAGGCTGGCAGAAACCGTCAGCCTAAGGGGGTCGAACCAATGTGGAGCAGGGTAAAACCGCCCACCCGCCCCACAACGTCTCTGAACATCTCTTTCCTGGACCCTTAAAGGTCATTAGAATCTATGAAACTTCCAATGCTGGTGCTCAGGCAGACGAGCAGTGAGGGAGGAGGCCTGGGGACAATCAACCTCACCTGGAGGCTGCTGGAGAGAAGTCCTGCCCCTCCCCCCAGGTATGAGGACACCCAACTCAGCACGAAGCATTTACAGAAGAGGTGTCTGCACCCTCAGCGCCCCACGAATGAGGAATGGGACAAAAGGCAGAGGAGGGCTTTGTCACTGGCAAAGCCCATTAAAAATTCCTGGGAGATAAAAATAGAATCTGGGCAATAAAATAAAGTCTAACCATTTTTTCCTTTGTACTTTGTCTAATTTCACTTGCTCCTAGGTTTCCACATGCAGAGGTCCCACACCCGGCACTTCAGACCCGATTTCCTAGTGCAAAATGGCTGGGCCGACACCTCAGCTCGTGGGGCCCTGTGCAGACTCTGCGACATAGAACCTGAGCTCCAGCCAACCCGGCCCTCGAGAGTTCCGCCCCCTCCCTCCCGCTGATGCTGACAGGATCCCTACACAGCAGCCCGGCCCACAACCCGCAGGGGAGCACACACTCTCACCTCTCCATTCTCTGATTAAAATATAAAGTTTTCCTTTGCTTCTGAACCAAAGTCAGTCTCGATCTGTTGGCTCCAATGACACTGGGCAGGGAGACCCTTGTTGGGGCCCACTCTGCAGGATCAGTAACAGAATTTGAGAACATTGTAACTTCAATGAACAGATGTGTGAGCCAAACTGTAATTAACATAGAGCAGTGTATAAGGCTCGTGTAAAATAAGATGTTTCTAACACTTCCATTTGATATTTCCATCACTTTATTATAAGCAAGTTCAGTGGAGGGGTTTGTCTTATTTGTCAGGTCAACAGTAGTGAAATGCAGTGATTTCTTTCCAAGGATGTACATCTAATAATCTTGGTTGAAGTTTCAACCTTGTTTTGAATGATTTTCCATTGAAAATGATACCTCTCTTTCAGCTCCTAGATTTCTGAGAAGTATAAAATCTTATATTTTTTTATTACCAAAGGGGAAAGGTGGGAGGAGGGATAAATTAACAGTTTCGGATTAACATATACACACTGCTATGTATAAAATATATCATCAACAAGGAACTACTGTATAGCACAGGGAACTATACTCAATATTTTTTAATGACCCCTAAGGGGAAATAATCTGAAAAACAATAGATATCTATATCAACATCATCTATCAACTACAGATAAAATGGAAACTAAAGGAGGCCGATGGTGAGCGTTTCTGAGCCTGAAGACTTCAATCATCTAAAGTTCGGACTCTGCCTACGGCCCAAGTCCCGTAATGAACACACATGTACCAGTAGCTTAAAAATTCCCCAGATTGGAGATCGGGGAGACACTGATTTGGAAAAATCGCTGGTGTTCTCCTTACATACACGGGACCTTTCCTACAGCTAAAACATGCTAGTGACACACAGAAGATGGAACACGGTTGGATCAGGAAGATTTTGGAAAAGGAACCAAAACTCCTAATTTCCTGGTTGTTGGATTCACCCCTCCAGCCATTTTCCTTAAAACCTCCCCACTTGAGGATGTCAGCACCTTCAACATCCAGTTGCACAGAATTTGGAATTTGTCCAAAGGAAGAAGGGGAAGGAGGAGAAACAAGGAGAGCCAAGCCCTAGATGCTCGGACAGGCACATGTCACTCTAATTTCCAATCAGGAAGAAGAATTAAGCAAAGGCTTAGCCTGCCACTGAGAACCAGAGTAGGGCCAGAAGCAAACCAGCGGCTCTGCGGGAAGCTCCCAAAAAGCGAGTTGAAAAATGGAGCTCAGGGGCACTGCAATTCATAAACCTGCAGAGTTTTAAATTATAACTATCGTCCAAAACTATATTGAGGGAAGGCAACGAAAAGGATTGGAAAGAAAGGCAGAATTGCAGGAAACAAATTTCAGGAGTTAGAATCGAATCGCCACTAAAGCACATGAAAAGCGGCCAAACGTCGACAAGGATGCCCTTGGCCAAAAAGGGTGTATGCATTTTTTCCTGAATAAATTCAGAAAAACACGCATAGGCCCTTTTTGGCCAACCAAGCAAGCCGGAAATGCAAATCAGCACTACAAAGGAGTCTCACTTCCCATCGGTCAAAAGGAACTTCCTAAAAAAGTGTAAAAACAAGAAATGCAGGAGAGGACAAGGAGGAAAGGGAGCCTTGTTACACTGATGGGCGGGATGTAAATTGCCAATGGCGACTCTGCAGAAGTGTATGGTGTTTCCAAAAACATCTAAAAAACACAGCTACAGAGAATGGGGCACTTCCACGCATGGGCGTATAAATTGGGAAATGTAAAAATCAGCAAGACACAGGCACCCCAAAGTTTATGGCTGCTCTGTTGACAGGAACCTCCACTTCATTACATCTTAAATACCCCAGGAAAGCGAAAAATGGATAAAGAATTTGAGGTCCTTATGTAGAATGGGATATCTCTCAGGCATGACATCAATATCATAATGTTAGTAGCAGCATGATGAGTGGATTTAGGTACAACGATTCTAAGTGAAATAAGTCACACAGAAAAAGACACTTATCATAAGATATCACTTATAGAGGGAATGTAAAAACCGTTACACTTGAACTGAATTACAAAACAGAAGAGAATCACACATTTAGAAAACACAATATGGCTGCTTAACGGGAAAGGTGAGGTGGGGTGATGCATAAAACAAGGGTTTCAAATTAGCCAACATACCGTTCCATAAACCCAATATGTAATAGACAACACTTACTCCTTGCTCAGTGAACTGGACTCAACACCCCCTATTCATCGCACAAGAATATTTCTGACTAGTAAGAATCTTCAAACCTATGTATTGATATCTCTCTGTAAGTGAGTCAAGTGGGTGTAAAGCGGCATAAACACAGCAGTGAAAAGCAGCTAAACCCCATTATAAAAATAAATTACTTTTAAAAACCCATGAAACAAAGACAGTGAAAGAGAGAGAAATACTCACACAATTCATTCAGGGGCTGTGATGCAACCTGGATTGACCATATCTAGACCCACAGCTGGATGAGACATAAGGGTGGACACTCTTGGGGCTGAGAGGTTTGGTGAGGTTGGGTGAGCCAACGCAGACCCTTTAAAGTAATACTGCGTGGTACCCAGCCCATGGGTCCCAAATCTCCAGGTACAAGGTCATCTTCCTACATCGAAAAGATGCATGAGAAACCCAGAAGATGGTACACCGTGTGATCGTGAAAGGTTTCTAAAACGCACCTCATTTCTCACCTCCTTGTGCTCCGGTTCGCCATTCCAGCCGCTTTACTAGCAACCTCCCTACTTGGAGCATCAGCACCTTTAACCTCCTGTTCCGTACAGGTTGCAATTTGTTCTGAAGATGAATGGGAAGAAGGGGAACCAATGAGAGACTAGCTCTATGTGTTGGGACAGGCACAGGTCACTCTATTTTCCCATCAGGAAGAAGAATTAACCACAGGCTCAGCCTGCCCCCCGGAACCAGAAGAGGGCCTGAAGCTGTACCGTAACCCTCACCCTAAACTTAACCCTAACCCTAACCCTAAGCTACCCTTGACGGCTTCTGCCTCCAATAGAGTTCCTAAGCACTAGTGTTTTAAGGAACAAGTAAAAAAGAGAATCCTAATGTGATTTCTTGATAATGGGTGTGTTCCTTATCTTATCCTAGTGTCTAAACTCTTCTCCATGGCTGGACTCCCAAATAATATTCCTTTACGTGCTAAGTGGTATCTAGAGAGTGGGATAGGTTTAATAACTACCCTCACCCTAACGCGTACCGTAACGCTAACCCCGACCCTAACCCTAACGCGTACCCTAATCCTAACACGTACCCAAAACCGAGCCCTAACCCTAACACTAACCCTAACCCTAACCCTAACCCATACCCTACGCCATAGCATAACGCCTCCCCGAACCCGAACCCTAAGCCGTACCCTAACCTTCACACTAACCCTAACCCTAAACCTAAGCTACCCTTGACTGCTTCTGCCTCCAATAGATTTCCTAAGCACTAGTGTATTAAGGAACAGGTTAAAAAGAGAATCCTAAAGTGATTTCTTGATAATGGGTGTGTTCCTTCTCTTATCCTAGTGTCTAAACTCTTCTCCATGGCTGGACCCCAAAATAATATTCCTTTATGTGCTAAGGGGTATCTAGAGAGTGGGATTGGTTTAATAACTACCCAAACCCTAACGCGTACCCTAACCCTAACCCCTACCCTAACTTTAACGCGTACTCTAATCCTAACACGTACCCTAAACCGAGCACTAACACTAACCCTAACCCTAAATCTAACCCTCAACCATACTCTACGCCCTACCCGAACCCCTCCCCGAACCCATACCCTAAACCGTACCCTAACCCTCACCCTCACCCTAACCGTAACCCTAAGCTACCCTTGACTGCTTCTGCCTCCAATAGATTTCCTAAGCACTAGTGTTTTAAGGAACAGGTTAAAAAGAGAATCCTAATGTGATTTCGTGATAATGGGTGTGTTCCTCATCTTATCCTAGTGTCTAAACTCTTCTCCATAGCTGGACCCCCAAATAATATTCCTTTACGTGCTAAGGGGTATCTAGAGAGTGGGATAGGTTTAATAACGACCCTAACCCTAACGCGTACCCTAACCCTAACCCCTACCCAAACACTAACGCGTACCCTAATCCTAACCCGTACCCTAAACCGAGCCCTAACCCTAACACTAACCCTAACCCTAACCCTAACCCATACCCTACGCCGTACCCGAACCCCTCCCCGAACCCGTACCCTAAGCCGTACCCTAACCCTCACCCTAACCCTAACCCTAACCCTAAGCTACCCTTGACTGCTTCTGCCTCCAATAGATTTCCTAAGCACTAGTGTTTTAAGAAACAGTTTAAAAAGAGAATCATATTGTGATTTCTTGATAATGGGTGTGTTCCTTATCTTCTCCTAGTGTCTAAACCCTTCTCCATGGCTGGACCCCCAAATAATATTCCTTTACGTGCTAAGGGGTATCTAGAGAGTGGGATAGGTTTAATAACTACCCTCACCCTAAAGCGTACCCTAACCCTAACCCCTAACCTAACACTAACGCGTACCCTAATCCTAACCCGTACCCTTAACCGAGCCCTAACCCTAACACTAACCCTAACCCTAACTCTAACCCATACCCTACGCCCTACCCGAACCCCTCCCCGAACCCGTACCCTAAGCCGTACCCTAACCCTCACCCTAACCCTAACCCTAACCCTAAGCTACCCTTGACGGCTTCTGCCTCCAATAGATTTCCTAAGCACTAGTGATTTAAGGAACAGGTTAAAAAGAGAATCCTAATGTGATTTCTTGATAATGGGTGTGTTCCTTATCTTCTCCTCTTGTCTAAACTCTTCTCCATGGCTGGACCCCCAAATAATATTCCTTTACGTGCTAAAGGGTATCTAGAGAGTGGGATAGGTTTAATAACTAACCTCACCCTATCGCATACCCTAACCCTAACCCCTACCCTAACACTAACGCGTACCCTAATCCTAACCCGTACCCTAACCCGAGCCCTAACCCTAACACTAACCCTAACCCTAACCCTAACCCATAGCCTACGCCCTACCCGAACCCCTCCCCGAACCCGTACCCTAAGCCGTACCCTGACCCTCACCCTCACCCTAACCCTAACCCTAAGCTACCCTTGACTGCTTCTGCCTCCAATAGATTTCCTAAGCACTAGTGTTTTAAGGAACAGGTTAAAAAGAGAATCCTAATGTGATTTCTTGATAATGGGTGTGTTCCTTATCCTCTCCTTGTGTCTAAACTCTTCTCCATGGCTGGACCCCCAAATAATATTCCTTTACGTGCTAAGGGGTATCTAGAGAGTGGGATAGGTTTAATAACTACCCTCACCCTAACGCGTAACCTAACCCTAACTGCTACCCTAACCCTAACGAGTACCCTAATCCTAACCCATACCCTAAACCGAGCCCTAACCCTAACACTAACCCTAACCCTAACCCTAACCCATACCCTACGCCCTACCCGAATCCCTCCCCGAACCCGTACTCTAAGCCGTACCCTAACCCTCACCCTAACCCTAACCCTAACCCTAAGCTACCCTTGACTGCTTCTGCCTCCAATAGATTTCCTAAGCACTAGTGTTTTAAGAAACAGTTTAAAAAGAGAATCATATTGTGATTTCTTGATAATGGGTGTGTTCCTTATCTTCTCCTAGTGTCTAAACCCTTCTCCATGGCTGGACCCCCAAATAATATTCCTTTACGTGCTAAGGGGTATCTAGAGAGTGGGATAGGTTTAATAACTACCCTCACCCTAAAGCGTACCCTAACCCTAACCCCTAACCTAACACTAACGCGTACCCTAATCCTAACCCCTACCCTTAACCGAGCCCTAACCCTAACACTAACCCTAACCCTAACTCTAACCCATACCCTACGCCCTACCCGAACCCCTCCCCGAACCCGTACCCTAAGCCGTACCCTAACCCTCACCCTAACCCTAACCCTAACCCTAAGCTACCCTTGACGGCTTCTGCCTCCAATAGATTTCCTAAGCACTAGTGATTTAAGGAACAGGTTAAAAAGAGAATCCTAATGTGATTTCTTGATAATGGGTGTGTTCCTTATCTTCTCCTCTTGTCTAAACTCTTCTCCATGGCTGGACCCCCAAATAATATTCCTTTACGTGCTAAAGGGTATCTAGAGAGTGGGATAGGTTTAATAACTAACCTCACCCTATCGCATACCCTAACCCTAACCCCTACCCTAACACTAACGCGTACCCTAATCCTAACCCGTACCCTAACCCGAGCCCTAACCCTAACACTAACCCTAACCCTAACCCTAACCCATAGCCTACGCCCTACCCGAACCCCTCCCCGAACCCGTACCCTAAGCCGTAACCTAACCCTCACCCTCACCCTAACCCTAACCCTAAGCTACCCTTGACTGCTTCTGCCTCCAATAGATTTCCTAAGCACTAGTGTTTTAAGGAACAGGTTAAAAAGAGAATCCTAATGTGATTTCTTGATAATGGGTGTGTTCCTTATCCTCTCCTTGTGTCTAAACTCTTCTCCATGGCTGGACCCCCAAATAATATTCCTTTACGTGCTAAGGGGTATCTAGAGAGTGGGATAGGTTTAATAACTACCCTCACCCTAACGCGTACCCTAACCCTAACCCTTACCCTAACCCTAACGCGTACCCTAATCCTAACCCGTACCCTAAACCGAGCCCTAACCCTAACACTAGCCCTAACCCTAACCCTAACCCATACCCTACGCCCTACCCGAACCCCTCCCCGAAACCGTACCCTAAGCCGTACCCTAACCCTAACCCTCACCCTAACCTAACCCTAACCCTAAGCTACCCTTGACTGCTTCTGCCTACAATAGATTTCCTAAGCACTAGTGTTTTAAGGAACAGGTTAAAAAGAGAATCTTAATGTGATTTCTTGATAATGGGTGTGTTCCTTATCTTCTCCTCGTGTCTAAACTCTTCTCCATGGCTGGACCCCCAAATAATATTCCTTTACGTGCTAAGGGGTATCTAGAGAGTGGGATAGGTTTAATAACTACCCTCACCCTAACGCGTACCCTAACCCTAACCCTTACCCTAACCCTAACGCGTACCCTAATCCTAACCCGTACCCTAAACCGAGCCCTAACCCTAACACTAGCCCTAACCCTAACCCTAACCCATACCCTACGCCCTACCCGAACCCCTCCCCGAACCCGTACCCTAAGCCGTACCCTAACCCTCACCCTAACCCTCACCCTAACCCTAAGCTACCCTTGACTGCTTCTGCCTCCAATAGATTTCCTAAGCACTAGTGTTTTAAGGAACAGGTTAAAAAGAGTATCCTAATGTGATTTCGTGATAATGGGTGTGTTCCTTATCTTCTCCTAGTGTCTAAACTCTTCTCCATGGCTGGACCCCCATATAATATTCCTTTACGTGCTAAGGGGTATCTAGAGAGTGTGATAGGTTTAATAACTACCCTCACCCTAACGCGTACCCTAACCCTAACCGCTACCCTAAACCTAACGAGTACCCTAATCCTAACCCGTACCCTAAACCGAGCCCTAACCCTAACACTAACCCTAACTCTAACCCTAACCCATACCCTACGCCCTACCCGAACCCCTCCCCGAACCCGTACCCTAAGCCGTACCCTAACCCTCACCCTAACCCTAACCCTAACCCTAAGCTACCCTTGACTGCTTCTGCCTCCAATAGATTTCCTAAGCACTAGTGTTTTAAGGAACAGGTTAAAAAGAGAATCCTAATGTGATTTCTTGATAATGGGTGTGTTCCTTATATTCTCCTCGTGTCTAAACTCTTCTCCAAGGCTGGACCCCCAAATAATAGTCCTTTACGTGCTAAGGGGTATCTAGAGAGTGTGATAGGTTTAATAACTACCCCCACCCTAACGCGTACCCTAAACGTAACCACTACCCTAACACTAACGCGTACCCTAATCCTAACCCGTACCCTAAACCGAGCCCTAACCCTAACACTAACCCTAACCCTAACCCTAACCCATACCCTACGCCCTACCCGAACCCCTCCCCGAACCCGTACCCTAAGCCATACCCTAACCCTAACCCTAACCCTAACCCTAACCCTAAGCTACCCTTGACTGCTTCTGCCTCCAATAGATTTCCTAAGCACTAGTGTTTTAAGGAACAGGTTAAAAAGAGAATCCTAATGTGATTTCGTGATAATGGGTGTGTTCCTTATCTTCTCCTAGTGTCTAAACTCTTCTCCATGGCTGGACCCCCAATAATATTCCTGTACGTGCTAAGGGGTATCTAGAGAGTGGGATAGGTTTAATAACTACCCTCACCCTAATGCGTACACTAACCCTAACGCGTACCCTAATCCTAACCCGTACCCTAAACCGAGCCCTAACCATAACACTAACCCTAACCCATACCCTACGCCCTACCCGAACCCCTCCCCGAACCCGTACCGTAAGCCATACCCTAGCCCTCACCCTAACCCTAACCCTAACCCTAAGCTACCCTTGACTGCTTCTGCCTCCAATAGATTTCCTAAGCACTAGTGTTTTAAGGAACAGGTTAAAAAGAGAATCCTAATGTGTTTTCGTGATAATGGGTGTGTTCCTTATCTTCTCCTAGTGTGTAAACTCTTCTCCATGGCTGGACCCCCAAATAATATTCCTTTACGTGCTAAGGGGTATCTAGAGAGTGGGATAGGTTTAATAACTACCCTCACCCTAACGCGTACCCTATCCCTAACCCCTACCCTAACCCTAACGCGTAACCTAATCCTAACCCATACCCTAAACCGAGCCCTAACCCTAACACTAGCCCTAAGCCTAACCCTAACCCATACCCTACGCCCTACCCGAACCCCTCCCCGAACCCGTATCGTAAGCAGTACCCTAACCCTCACCCTATCCCTAACCCTAACCCTAAGCTACCCTTGACTGCTTCTGCCTCCAATAGATTTCCTAAGCACTAGTGTTTTAAGGAACAGGTTAAAAAGAGAATCCTAATGTGATTTCTTGATAATGGGTGTGTTCCTTATCTTCTCCTAGTGTCTAAACTCTTCTCCATGGCTGGACCCCCAAATAATATTCCTTTACGTGCTAAGGGGTATCTAGAGAGTGGGATAGGTTTAATAACTAACCTCACCCTAAGGCGTACCCAAACCCTAACACCTACCCTAACACTAATGCGTACCCTAATCCTAACCCATACCCTAAACCGAGCCCTAACCCTAACACTAACCCTAACCCTAACCCTAACCCTTACCCTACACCCTACCCAAACCCCTCCCCGAACCCGTACCCTAAGCCATACCCTATCCCTCACCCTAACCCTAACCCTAACCCTAAGCTACCCTTGACTGCTTCTGCCTCCAATAGATTTCCTAAGCACTAGTGTTTTAAGGAACAGGTTAAAAAGAGAATCCTAATGTGATTTCTTGATAATGGGTGTGTTCCTTATCTTCTCCTCGTGTCTAAACTCTTCTACATGGCTGGACCCCCAAATAATATTCCTTTACGTGCTAAGGGGTATCTAGAGAGTGTGATAGGTTTAATAACTACCCTCACCCTAACACGTCCCCTAACCCTAACCCCTACCCTAACCCTAACGCGTTCCCTAATCCTAACCCATACCCTAAACCGAGCCCTAACCCTAACACTAACCCTAACCCTAACCCTAACCCATACCCTACGCCCTACCCGAACCCCTCCCCGAACCCGTACCCTAAGCCATACCCTAGCCCTCACCCTAACCCTAACCCTAACCCTAAGCTACCCTTGACTGCTTCTGCCTCCAATAGATTTCCTAAGCACTAGTGTTTTAAGGAACAGGTTAAAAAGAGAATCCTAATGTGATTTCGTGATAATGTGTGTGTTCCTTATCTTCTCCTAGTGTCTAAACCCTTCTCCATGGCTGGACCCCCAAATAATATTCCTTTACGTGCTAAGGGGTATCTAGAGAGTGGGATAGGTTTAATAACTACCCTCACCCTAAAGCGTACCCTAACCCTAACCCCTACCCTAACACTAACGCGTACCCTAATCCTAACCCGAACCCTTAACCGAGCCCTAACCCTAACACTAACCCTAACCCTAACCCTAACCCATACACTACGCCCTACCCGAATCCCTCCCCGAACCCGTACCCTAAGCCGTACCCTAACCCTCACCCTAACCCTGACCCTAACCCTAAGCTACCCTTGACTGCTTCTGCCTCCAATAGATTTCCTAAGCACTAGTGATTTAAGGAACAGGTTAAAAAGAGAATCCTAATGTGATTTCTTGATAATGGGTGTGTTCCTTATCTTCTCCTCTTGTCTAAACTCTTTTCCATGGCTGGACCCCCAAATAATATTCCTTTACGTGCTAAGGGGTATCTAGAGTGTGGGATAGGTTTAATAACTACCCTCACCCTAACGTGTACCCTAACCCTAACCCCTACCCTAACCCTAACGCGTACCCTAATCCTAACCCGTACCCCAAACCGAGCCGTAACCCTAACACTAGCCCTAACCCTAACCCTAACCCATACCCTACGCCCTACCCGAACCCCTCCCCGAACCCGTACCCTAAGCCGTACCCTAACCCTCACCCTAACCCTAACCCTAACCCTAAGCTACCCTTGACTGCTTCTGCCTCCAATAGATTTCCTAAGCACTAGTGTTTTAAGGAACAGGTTATAAAGAGAATCCTAATGTGATTTCTTGATAATGGGTGTGTTCCTTATCTTCTCCTAGTGTCTAAACTCTTCTCCATGCCTGGACCCCCAAATAATATTCCTTTACGTGCTAAGGGGTATCTAGTGAGTGTGATAGGTTTAATAACTACCCTCACCCTAACGTGTACCCTAACCCTAACCCCTACCCTAACCCTAACGCGTACCCTAATCCTAACCCGTACCCTAAACCGAGCCCTAACCCTAACACTAGCCCTAAGCCTAACCCTAACCCATACCCTACGCCCTACCCGAACTCCTCCCCGAACCCGTATCGTAAGCAGTACCCTAACCCTCACCCTATCCCTAACCCTAACCCTAAGCTACCCTTGACTGCTTCTGCCTCCAATAGATTTCCTAAGCACTAGTGTTTTAAGGAACAGGTTAAAAAGAGAATCCTAATGTGATTTCTTGATAATGGGTGTGTTCCTTATCTTCTCCTAGTGTCTAAACTCTTCTCCATGGCTGGACCCCCAAATAATATTCCTTTACGTGCTAAGGGGTATCTAGAGAGTGGGATAGGTTTAATAACTAACCTCACCCTAAGGCGTACCCAAACCCTAACACCTACCCTAACACTAATGCGTACCCTAATCCTAACCCATACCCTAAACCGAGCCCTAACCCTAACACTAACCCTAACCCTAACCCTAACCCTTACCCTACACCCTACCCAAACCCCTCCCCGAACCCGTACCCTAAGCCATACCCTATCCCTCACCCTAACCCTAACCCTAACCCTAAGCTACCCTTGACTGCTTCTGCCTCCAATAGATTTCCTAAGCACTAGTGTTTTAAGGAACAGGTTAAAAAGAGAATCCTAATGTGATTTCTTGATAATGGGTGTGTTCCTTATCTTCTCCTCGTGTCTAAACTCTTCTACATGGCTGGACCCCCAAATAATATTCCTTTACGTGCTAAGGGGTATCTAGAGAGTGTGATAGGTTTAATAACTACCCTCACCCTAACACGTCCCCTAACCCTAACCCCTACCCTAACCCTAACGCGTTCCCTAATCCTAACCCATACCCTAAACCGAGCCCTAACCCTAACACTAACCCTAACCCTAACCCTAACCCATACCCTACGCCCTACCCGAACCCCTCCCCGAACCCGTACCCTAAGCCATACCCTAGCCCTCACCCTAACCCTAACCCTAACCCTAAGCTACCCTTGACTGCTTCTGCCTCCAATAGATTTCCTAAGCACTAGTGTTTTAAGGAACAGGTTAAAAAGAGAATCCTAATGTGATTCCGTGATAATGGGTGTGTTCCTTATCTTCTCCTAGTGTCTAAACTCTTCTCCATGCCTGGGCCCCCAAATAATATTCCTATACGTGCTAAGGGGTATCTAGAGAGTAGGATAGGTTTATTAACTACCCTCACCCTAACGCGTACCCTAACCCTAACCGCTACACTAACCCTAGCGCGTACCCTAATCCTAACCCGTACCCTAAACCGAGCCCTAAACCTAACACTAACTCTAACCCTAACCCTAACCCATACCCTACGCCCTACCCGAACCCCTCCCTGAACCCGTACCCTAAACCGTACCCTAACCCTCACCCTAACCCTAACCCTAACCCTAAGCTACCCTTGACGGCTTCTGCCTCCAATAGATTTCCTAAGCACTAGTGTTTTAAGGAACAGGTTAAAAAGAGAATCCTAATGTGATTTCGTGATAATGTGTGTGTTCCTTATCTTCTCCTAGTGTCTAAACCCTTCTCCATGGCTGGACCCCCAAATAATATTCCTTTACGTGCTAAGGGGTATCTAGAGAGTGGGATAGGTTTAATAACTACCCTCACCCTAAAGCGTACCCTAACCCTAACCCCTACCCTAACACTAACGCGTACCCTAATCCTAACCCGAACCCTTAACCGAGCCCTAACCCTAACACTAACCCTAACCCTAACCCTAACCCATACACTACGCCCTACACGAATCCCTCCCCGAACCCGTACCCTAAGCCGTACCCTAACCCTCACCCTAACCCTAACCCTAACCCTAAGCTACCCTTGACGGCTTCTGCCTCCAATAGATTTCCTAAGCACTAGTGATTTAAGGAACAGGTTAAAAAGAGAATCCTAATGTGATTTCTTGATAATGGGTGTGTTCCTTATCTTCTCCTCTTGTCTAAACTCTTTTCCATGGCTGGACCCCCAAATAATATTCCTTTACGTGCTAAGGGGTATCTAGAGTGTGGGATAGGTTTAATAACTACCCTCACGCTAACGTGTACCCTAACCCTAACCCCTACCCTAACCCTAACGCGTACCCTAATCCTAACCCGTACCCCAAACCGAGCCGTAACCCTAACACTAGCCCTAACCCTAACCCTAACCCATACCCTACGCCCTACCCGAACCCCTCCCCGAACCCGTACCCTAAGCCGTACCCTAACCCTCACCCTAACCCTAACCCTAACCCTAAGCTACCCTTGACTGCTTCTGCCTCCAATAGATTTCCTAAGCACTAGTGTTTTAAGGAACAGGTTATAAAGAGAATCCTAATGTGATTTCTTGATAATGGGTGTGTTCCTTATCTTCTCCTAGTGTCTAAACTCTTCTCCATGCCTGGACCCCCAAATAATATTCCTTTACGTGCTAAGGGGTATCTAGAGAGTGTGATAGGTTTAATAACTACCCTCACCCTAACGTGTACCCTAACCCTAACCCCTACCCTAACCCTAACGCGTACCCTAATCCTAACCCGTACCCTAAACCGAGCCCTAATCCTAACACTAGCCCTAACCCTAACCCTAACCCATACCCTACGCCCTACCCGAACCCCTCCCCGAACCCGTACCCTAAGCCGTACCCTAACCCTCACCCTAACCCTAACCCTAACCCTAAGCTACCCTTGACGGCTTCTGCCTCCAATAGATTTCCTAAGCACTAGTGTTTTAAGGAACAGGTTAAAAAGAGAATCCTAATGTGATTTCTTGATAATGGGTGTGTTCCTTATCTTCTCCTCGTGTCTAAACTCTTCTCCATGGCTGGACCCCCAAATAATATTCCTTTACGTGCTAAGGGGTATCTAGAGAGTGTGATAGGTTTAATAACTACTCCCACCCTAATGCGTACCCTAACCCTAACCCCTACCCTAACCCTAACGCGTACCCTAATCCTAACCCGTACCCTAAACCGAGCCCTAACCCTAACACTAACCCTAACCCTAACTCTAACCCATACCCTACGCCCTACCTGAACCCCTCCCCGAACCGGTACCCTAAGCCGTACCCTAACCCTCACCCTAACCCTAACCCTAACACTAAGCTACCCTTGACGGCTTCTGCCTCCAATAGATTTCCTAAGCACTAGTGATTTAAGGAACAGGTTAAAAAGAGAATCCTAATGTGATTTCTTGATAATGGGTGTGTTCCTTATCTTCTCCTCGTGTCTAAACTCTTCTCCATGGCTGGACCCCCAAATAATATTCCTTTACGTGCTAAGGGCTATCTAGAGAGTGGGATAGGTTTAATAACTACCCTCACTCTAACGCGTATCCTAACCCTAACCCCTACCCTAACCCTAACGCGTACCCTAATCCTAACCCGTACCCTAAACCGAGCCCTAACCCTAACACTAGCCCTAACCCTAACCCTAACCCATACCCTACGCCCTACCCGAACCCCTCCCCGAACCCGTACCCTAAGCCGTACCCTAACCCTCACCCTAACCCTAACCCTAACCCTAAGCTACCCTTGACTGCTTCTGCCTCCAATAGATTTCCTAAGCACTAGTGTTTTAAGGAACAGGTTAAAAAGAGAATCCTAATGTGATTTCTTGATAATGGGTGTGTTCCTTATATTCTCCTCGTGTCTAAACTCTTCTCCAAGGCTGGACCCCCAAATAATATTCCTTTACGTGCTAAGGGGTATCAAGAGAGTGTGATAGGTTTAATAACTACCCCCACCCTAACGCGTACCCTAACCCTAACCACTACCCTAACACTAACGCGTACCCTAATCCTAACCCGTACCCTAAACCGAGCCCTAACCCTAACACTAACCCTAACCCTAACCCTAACCCATAGCCTACGCCCTACCCGAACCCCTCCCCGAACCCGTACCCTAAGCCATACCCTAACCCTCACCCTAACCCTAACCCTAACCCTAAGCTACCCTTGACTGCTTCTGCCTCCAATAGATTTCCTAAGCACTAGTGTTTTAAGGAACAGGTTAAAAAGAGAATCCTAATGTGATTTCTTGATAATGGGTGTATTCCTTATCTTCTCCTAGTGTCTAAACTCTGCTCCATGGCTGGACCCCCAAATAATATTCCTTTACGTGCTACGGGGTATCTAGAGAGTGGGATAGGTTTAATAACTACCCTCACCCTAACGTGTACCCTAACCCTAACCCCTACCCTAACCCTAACGCGTACCCTAATCCTAACCTGTACCCTAAACCGAGCCCTAACCCTAACACTAGCCCTAACCCTAACCCTAACCCATACCCTACGCCCTACCCGAACCCCTCCCCGAACCCGTACCCTAAGCCGTACCCTAACCCTCACCCTAACCCTAACCCTAACCCTAAGCTACCCTTGACGGCTTCTGCCACCAATAGATTTCCTAAGCACTAGTGTTTTAAGGAACAGGTTAAAAAGAGAATCCTAATGTGATTTCGTGATAATGTGTGTGTTCCTTATCTTCTCCTAGTGTCTAAACCCTTCTCCATGGCTGGACCCCCAAATAATATTCCTTTACGTGCTAAGGGGTATCTAGAGAGTGGGATAGGTTTAATAACTACCCTCACCCTAAAGCGTACCCTAACCCTAACCCCTACCCTAACACTAACGCGTACCCTAATCCTAACCCGAACCCTTATCCGAGCCCTAACCCTAACACTAACCCTAACCCTAACCCTAACCCATACCCTACGCCCTACCCGAATCCCTCCCCGAACCCGTACCCTAAGCCGTACCCTAACCCTCACCCTAACCCTAACCCTAACCCTAAGCTACCCTTGACGGCTTCTGCCTCCAATAGATTTCCTAAGCACTAGTGATTTAAGGAACAGGTTAAAAAGAGAATCCTAATGTGATTTCTTGATAATGGGTGTGTTCCTTATCTTCTCCTCTTGTCTAAACTCTTTTCCATGGCTGGACCCCCAAATAATATTCCTTTACGTGCTAAGGGGTATCTAGAGAGTGGGATAGGTTTAATAACTACCCTCACCCTAACGTGTACCCTAACCCTAACCCCTACCCTAACCCTAACGCGTACCCTAATCCTAACCCGTACCCCAAACCGAGCCGTAACCCTAACACTAGCCCTAACCCTAACCCTAACCCATACCCTACGCCCTACCCGAACCCCTCCCCGAACCCGTACCCTAAGCCGTACCCTAACCCTCACCCTAACCCTAACCCTAACCCTAAGCTACCCTTGACTGCTTCTGCCTCCAATAGATTTCCTAAGCACTAGTGTTTTAAGGAACAGGTTATAAAGAGAATCCTAATGTGATTTCTTGATAATGGGTGTGTTCCTTATCTTCTCCTAGTGTCTAAACTCTTCTCCATGCCTGGACCCCCAAATAATATTCCTTTACGTGCTAAGGGGTATCTAGAGAGTGTGATAGGTTTAATAACTACCCTCACCCTAACGTGTACCCTAACCCTAACCCCTACCCTAACCCTAACGCGTACCCTAATCCTAACCCGTACCCTAAACCGAGCCCTAATCCTAACACTAGCCCTAACCCTAACCCTAACCCATACCCTACGCCCTACCCGAACCCCTCCCCGAACCCGTACCCTAAGCCGTACCCTAACCCTCACCCTAACCCTAACCCTAACCCTAAGCTACCCTTGACGGCTTCTGCCTCCAATAGATTTCCTAAGCACTAGTGTTTTAAGGAACAGTTTAAAAAGAGAATCCTAATGTGATTTCTTGATAATGGGTGTGTTCCTTATCTTCTCCTCGTGTCTAAACTCTTCTCCATGGCTGGACCCCCAAATAATATTCCTTTACGTGCTAAGGGGTATCTAGAGAGTGTGATAGGTTTAATAACTACTCCCACCCTAATGCGTACCCTAACCCTAACCCCTACCCTAACCCTAACGCGTACCCTAATCCTAACCCGTACCCTAAACCGAGCCCTAACCCTAACACTAACCCTAACCCTAACTCTAACCCATACCCTACGCCCTACCTGAACCCCTCCCCGAACCCGTACCCTAAGCCGTACCCTAACCCTCACCCTAACCCTAACCCTAACACTAAGCTACCCTTGACGGCTTCTGCCTCCAATAGATTTCCTAAGCACTAGTGATTTAAGGAACAGGTTAAAAAGAGAATCCTAATGTGATTTCTTGATAATGGGTGTGTTCCTTATCTTCTCCTCGTGTCTAAACTCTTCTCCATGGCTGGACCCCCAAATAATATTCCTTTACGTGCTAAGGGCTATCTAGAGAGTGGGATAGGTTTAATAACTACCCTCACTCTAACGCGTATCCTAACCCTAACCCCTACCCTAACCCTAACGCGTACCCTAATCCTAACCCGTACCCTAAACCGAGCCCTAACCCTAACACTAGCCCTAACCCTAACCCTAACCCATACCCTACGCCCTACCCGAACCCCTCCCCGAACCCGTACCCTAAGCCGTACCCTAACCCTCACCCTAACCCTAACCCTAACCCTAAGCTACCCTTGACTGCTTCTGCCTCCAATAGATTTCCTAAGCACTAGTGTTTTAAGGAACAGGTTAAAAAGAGAATCCTAATGTGATTTCTTGATAATGGGTGTGTTCCTTATATTCTCCTCGTGTCTAAACTCTTCTCCAAGGCTGGACCCCCAAATAATATTCCTTTACGTGCTAAGGGGTATCAAGAGAGTGTGATAGGTTTAATAACTACCCCCACCCTAACGCGTACCCTAACCCTAACCACTACCCTAACACTAACGCGTACCCTAATCCTAACCCGTACCCTAAACCGAGCCCTAACCCTAACACTAACCCTAACCCTAACCCTAACCCATAGCCTACGCCCTACCCGAACCCCTCCCCGAACCCGTACCCTAAGCCATACCCTAACCCTCACCCTAACCCTAACCCTAACCCTAAGCTACCCTTGACTGCTTCTGCCTCCAATAGATTTCCTAAGCACTAGTGTTTTAAGGAACAGGTTAAAAAGAGAATCCTAATGTGATTTCTTGATAATGGGTGTATTCCTTATCTTCTCCTAGTGTCTAAACTCTGCTCCATGGCTGGACCCCCAAATAATATTCCTTTACGTGCTACGGGGTATCTAGAGAGTGGGATAGGTTTAATAACTACCCTCACCCTAACGTGTACCCTAACCCTAACCCCTACCCTAACCCTAACGCGTACCCTAATCCTAACCCGTACCCTAAACCGAGCCCTAACCCTAACACTAGCCCTAACCCTAACCCTAACCCATACCCTACGCCCTACCCGAACCCCTCCCCGAACCCGTACCCTAAGCCGTACCCTAACCCTCACCCTAACCCTAACCCTAACCCTAAGCTACCCTTGACGGCTTCTGCCTCCAATAGATTTCCTAAGCACTAGTGTTTTAAGGAACAGGTTAAAAAGAGAATCCTAATGTGATTTCTTGATAATGGGTGTGTTCCTTATCTTCTCCTCGTGTCTAAACTCTTCTCCATGGCTGGACCCCCAAATAATATTCCTTTACGTGCTAAGGGGTATCTAGAGAGTGTGATAGGTTTAATAACTACTCCCACCCTAATGCGTACCCTAACCCTAACCCCTACCCTAACCCTAACGCGTACCCTAATCCTAACCCGTACCCTAAACCGAGCCCTAACCCTAACACTAACCCTAACCCTAACTCTAACCCATACCCTACGCCCTACCTGAACCCCTCCCCGAACCGGTACCCTAAGCCGTACCCTAACCCTCACCCTAACCCTAACCCTAACACTAAGCTACCCTTGACGGCTTCTGCCTCCAATAGATTTCCTAAGCACTAGTGATTTAAGGAACAGGTTAAAAAGAGAATCCTAATGTGATTTCTTGATAATGGGTGTGTTCCTTATCTTCTCCTCGTGTCTAAACTCTTCTCCATGGCTGGACCCCCAAATAATATTCCTTTACGTGCTAAGGGCTATCTAGAGAGTGGGATAGGTTTAATAACTACCCTCACTCTAACGCGTATCCTAACCCTAACCCCTACCCTAACCCTAACGCGTACCCTAATCCTAACCCGTACCCTAAACCGAGCCCTAACCCTAACACTAGCCCTAACCCTAACCCTAACCCATACCCTACGCCCTACCCGAACCCCTCCCCGAACCCGTACCCTAAGCCGTACCCTAACCCTCACCCTAACCCTAACCCTAACCCTAAGCTACCCTTGACTGCTTCTGCCTCCAATAGATTTCCTAAGCACTAGTGTTTTAAGGAACAGGTTAAAAAGAGAATCCTAATGTGATTTCTTGATAATGGGTGTGTTCCTTATATTCTCCTCGTGTCTAAACTCTTCTCCATGGCTGGACCCCCAAATAATATTCCTTTACGTGCTAAGGGGTATCAAGAGAGTGTGATAGGTTTAATAACTACCCCCACCCTAACGCGTACCCTAACCCTAACCACTACCCTAACACTAACGCGTACCCTAATCCTAACCCGTACCCTAAACCGAGCCCTAACCCTAACACTAACCCTAACCCTAACCCTAACCCATAGCCTACGCCCTACCCGAACCCCTCCCCGAACCCGTACCCTAAGCCATACCCTAACCCTCACCCTAACCCTAACCCTAACCCTAAGCTACCCTTGACTGCTTCTGCCTCCAATAGATTTCCTAAGCACTAGTGTTTTAAGGAACAGGTTAAAAAGAGAATCCTAATGTGATTTCTTGATAATGGGTGTATTCCTTATCTTCTCCTAGTGTCTAAACTCTGCTCCATGGCTGGACCCCCAAATAATATTCCTTTACGTGCTACGGGGTATCTAGAGAGTGGGATAGGTTTAATAACTACCCTCACCCTAACGTGTACCCTAACCCTAACCCCTACCCTAACCCTAACGCGTACCCTAATCCTAACCCGTACCCTAAACCGAGCCCTAACCCTAACACTAGCCCTAACCCTAACCCTAACCCATACCCTACGCCCTACCCGAACCCCTCCCCGAACCCGTACCCTAAGCCGTACCCTAACCCTCACCCTAACCCTAACCCTAACCCTAAGCTACCCTTGACGGCTTCTGCCTCCAATAGATTTCCTAAGCACTAGTGTTTTAAGGAACAGGTTAAAAAGAGAATCCTAATGTGATTTCTTGATAATGGGTGTGTTCCTTATCTTCTCCTCGTGTCTAAACTCTTCTCCATGGCTGGACCCCCAAATAATATTCCTTTACGTGCTAAGGGGTATCTAGAGAGTGTGATAGGTTTAATAACTACTCCCACCCTAATGCGTACCCTAACCCTAACCCCTACCCTAACCCTAACGCGTACCCTAATCCTAACCCGTACCCTAAACCGAGCCCTAACCCTAACACTAACCCTAACCCTAACTCTAACCCATACCCTACGCCCTACCTGAACCCCTCCCCGAACCGGTACCCTAAGCCGTACCCTAACCCTCACCCTAACCCTAACCCTAACACTAAGCTACCCTTGACGGCTTCTGCCTCCAATAGATTTCCTAAGCACTAGTGATTTAAGGAACAGGTTAAAAAGAGAATCCTAATGTGATTTCTTGATAATGGGTGTGTTCCTTATCTTCTCCTCGTGTCTAAACTCTTCTCCATGGCTGGACCCCCAAATAATATTCCTTTACGTGCTAAGGGCTATCTAGAGAGTGGGATAGGTTTAATAACTACCCTCACTCTAACGCGTATCCTAACCCTAACCCCTACCCTAACCCTAACGCGTACCCTAATCCTAACCCGTACCCTAAACCGAGCCCTAACCCTAACACTAGCCCTAACCCTAACCCTAACCCATACCCTACGCCCTACCCGAACCCCTCCCCGAACCCGTACCCTAAGCCGTACCCTAACCCTCACCCTAACCCTAACCCTAACCCTAAGCTACCCTTGACTGCTTCTGCCTCCAATAGATTTCCTAAGCACTAGTGTTTTAAGGAACAGGTTAAAAAGAGAATCCTAATGTGATTTCTTGATAATGGGTGTGTTCCTTATATTCTCCTCGTGTCTAAACTCTTCTCCATGGCTGGACCCCCAAATAATATTCCTTTACGTGCTAAGGGGTATCAAGAGAGTGTGATAGGTTTAATAACTACCCCCACCCTAACGCGTACCCTAACCCTAACCACTACCCTAACACTAACGCGTACCCTAATCCTAACCCGTACCCTAAACCGAGCCCTAACCCTAACACTAACCCTAACCCTAACCCTAACCCATAGCCTACGCCCTACCCGAACCCCTCCCCGAACCCGTACCCTAAGCCATACCCTAACCCTCACCCTAACCCTAACCCTAACCCTAAGCTACCCTTGACTGCTTCTGCCTCCAATAGATTTCCTAAGCACTAGTGTTTTAAGGAACAGGTTAAAAAGAGAATCCTAATGTGATTTCTTGATAATGGGTGTATTCCTTATCTTCTCCTAGTGTCTAAACTCTGCTCCATGGCTGGACCCCCAAATAATATTCCTTTACGTGCTACGGGGTATCTAGAGAGTGGGATAGGTTTAATAACTACCCTCACCCTAACGTGTACCCTAACCCTAACCCCTACCCTAACCCTAACGCGTACCCTAATCCTAACCCGTACCCTAAACCGAGCCCTAACCCTAACACTAGCCCTAACCCTAACCCTAACCCATACCCTACGCCCTACCCGAACCCCTCCCCGAACCCGTACCCTAAGCCGTACCCTAACCCTCACCCTAACCCTAACCCTAACCCTAAGCTACCCTTGACGGCTTCTGCCTCCAATAGATTTCCTAAGCACTAGTGTTTTAAGGAACAGGTTAAAAAGAGAATCCTAATGTGATTTCGTGATAATGTGTGTGTTCCTTATCTTCCCCTAGTGTCTAAACCCTTCTCCATGGCTGGACCCCCAAATAATATTCCTTTACGTGCTAAGGGGTATCTAGAGAGTGGGATAGGTTTAATAACTACCCTCACCCTAAAGCGTACCCTAACCCTAACCCCTACCCTAACACTAACGCGTACCCTAATCCTAACCCGAACCCTTAACCGAGCCCTAACCCTAACACTAACCCTAACCCTAACCCTAACCCATACCCTACGCCCTACCCGAATCCCTCCCCGAACCCGTACCCTAAGCCGTACCCTAACCCTCACCCTAACCCTAACCCTAACCCTAAGCTACCCTTGACGGCTTCTGCCTCCAATAGATTTCCTAAGCACTAGTGATTTAAGGAACAGGTTAAAAAGAGAATCCTAATGTGATTTCTTGATAATGGGTGTGTTCCTTATCTTCTCCTCTTGTCTAAACTCTTTTCCATGGCTGGACCCCCAAATAATATTCCTTTACGTGCTAAGGGGTATCTAGAGAGTGGGATAGGTTTAATAACTACCCTCACCCTAACGTGTACCCTAACCCTAACCCCTACCCTAACCCTAACGCGTACCCTAATCCTAACCCGTACCCCAAACCGAGCCGTAACCCTAACACTAGCCCTAACCCTAACCCTAACCCATACCCTACGCCCTACCCGAACCCCTCCCCGAACCCGTACCCTAAGCCGTACCCTAACCCTCACCCTAACCCTAACCCTAACCCTAAGCTACCCTTGACTGCTTCTGCCTCCAATAGATTTCCTAAGCACTAGTGTTTTAAGGAACAGGTTATAAAGAGAATCCTAATGTGATTTCTTGATAATGGGTGTGTTCCTTATCTTCTCCTAGTGTCTAAACTCTTCTCCATGCCTGGACCCCCAAATAATATTCCTTTACGTGCTAAGGGGTATCTAGAGAGTGTGATAGGTTTAATAACTACCCTCACCCTAACGTGTACCCTAACCCTAACCCCTACCCTAACCCTAACGCGTACCCTAATCCTAACCCGTACCCTAAACCGAGCCCTAATCCTAACACTAGCCCTAACCCTAACCCTAACCCATACCCTACGCCCTACCCGAACCCCTCCCCGAACCCGTACCCTAAGCCGTACCCTAACCCTCACCCTAACCCTAACCCTAACCCTAAGCTACCCTTGACGGCTTCTGCCTCCAATAGATTTCCTAAGCACTAGTGTTTTAAGGAACAGGTTAAAAAGAGAATCCTAATGTGATTTCTTGATAATGGGTGTGTTCCTTATCTTCTCCTCGTGTCTAAACTCTTCTCCATGGCTGGACCCCCAAATAATATTCCTTTACGTGCTAAGGGGTATCTAGAGAGTGTGATAGGTTTAATAACTACTCCCACCCTAATGCGTACCCTAACCCTAACCCCTACCCTAACCCTAACGCGTACCCTAATCCTAACCCGTACCCTAAACCGAGCCCTAACCCTAACACTAACCCTAACCCTAACTCTAACCCATACCCTACGCCCTACCTGAACCCCTCCCCGAACCCGTACCCTAAGCCGTACCCTAACCCTCACCCTAACCCTAACCCTAACACTAAGCTACCCTTGACGGCTTCTGCCTCCAATAGATTTCCTAAGCACTAGTGATTTAAGGAACAGGTTAAAAAGAGAATCCTAATGTGATTTCTTGATAATGGGTGTGTTCCTTATCTTCTCCTCGTGTCTAAACTCTTCTCCATGGCTGGACCCCCAAATAATATTCCTTTACGTGCTAAGGGCTATCTAGAGAGTGGGATAGGTTTAATAACTACCCTCACTCTAACGCGTATCCTAACCCTAACCCCTACCCTAACCCTAACGCGTACCCTAATCCTAACCCGTACCCTAAACCGAGCCCTAACCCTAACACTAGCCCTAACCCTAACCCTAACCCATACCCTACGCCCTACCCGAACCCCTCCCCGAACCCGTACCCTAAGCCGTACCCTAACCCTCACCCTAACCCTAACCCTAACCCTAAGCTACCCTTGACTGCTTCTGCCTCCAATAGATTTCCTAAGCACTAGTGTTTTAAGGAACAGGTTAAAAAGAGAATCCTAATGTGATTTCTTGATAATGGGTGTGTTCCTTATATTCTCCTCGTGTCTAAACTCTTCTCCAAGGCTGGACCCCCAAATAATATTCCTTTACGTGCTAAGGGGTATCAAGAGAGTGTGATAGGTTTAATAACTACCCCCACCCTAACGCGTACCCTAACCCTAACCACTACCCTAACACTAACGCGTACCCTAATCCTAACCCGTACCCTAAACCGAGCCCTAACCCTAACACTAACCCTAACCCTAACCCTAACCCATAGCCTACGCCCTACCCGAACCCCTCCCCGAACCCGTACCCTAAGCCATACCCTAACCCTCACCCTAACCCTAACCCTAACCCTAAGCTACCCTTGACTGCTTCTGCCTCCAATAGATTTCCTAAGCACTAGTGTTTTAAGGAACAGGTTAAAAAGAGAATCCTAATGTGATTTCTTGATAATGGGTGTATTCCTTATCTTCTCCTAGTGTCTAAACTCTGCTCCATGGCTGGACCCCCAAATAATATTCCTTTACGTGCTACGGGGTATCTAGAGAGTGGGATAGGTTTAATAACTACCCTCACCCTAAAGTGTACCCTAACCCTAACCCCTACCCTAACCCTAACGCGTACCCTAATCCTAACCCGTACCCTAAACCGAGCCCTAACCCTAACACTAGCCCTAACCCTAACCCTAACCCATACCCTACGCCCTACCCGAACCCCTCCCCGAACCCGTACCCTAAGCCGTACCCTAACCCTCACCCTAACCCTAACCCTAACCCTAAGCTACCCTTGACTGCTTCTGCCTCCAATAGATTTCCTAAGCACTAGTGTTTTAAGGAACAGGTTAAAAAGAGAATCCTAATGTGATTTCTTGATAATGGGTGTGTTCCTTATCTTCTCCTCGTGTCTAAACTCTTCTCCATGGCTGGACCCCCAAATAATATTCCTTTACGTGCTAAGGGGTATCTAGAGAGTGTGATAGTTTTAATAACTACCCCCACCCTAACGCGTACCTAACCCTAACCCCTACCCTAACCCTAACGCGTACCCTAATCCTAACCCGTACCCTAAACCGAGCCCTAACCCTAACACTAACCCTAACCCTAACCCTAACCCATAGCCTACGCCCTACCCGAACCCCTCCCCGAACCCGTACCCTAAGCCATACCCTAACCCTCACCCTAACCCTAACCCTAACCCTAAGCTACCCTTGACTGCTTCTGCCTCCAATAGATTTCCTAAGCACTAGTGTTTTAAGGAACAGGTTAAAAAGAGAATCCTAATGTGATTTCTTGATAATGGGTGTATTCCTTATCTTCTCCTAGTGTCTAAACTCTGCTCCATGGCTGGACCCCCAAATAATATTCCTTTACGTGCTACGGGGTATCTAGAGAGTGGGATAGGTTTAATAACTACCCTCACCCTAACGTGTACCCTAACCCTAACCCCTACCCTAACCCTAACGCGTACCCTAATCCTAACCCGTACCCTAAACCGAGCCCTAACCCTAACACTAGCCCTAACCCTAACCCTAACCCATACCCTACGCCCTACCCGAACCCCTCCCCGAACCCGTACCCTAAGCCGTACCCTAACCCTCACCCTAACCCTAACCCTAACCCTAAGCTACCCTTGACTGCTTCTGCCTCCAATAGATTTCCTAAGCACTAGTGTTTTAAGGAACAGGTTAAAAAGAGAATCCTAATGTGATTTCTTGATAATGGGTGTGTTCCTTATCTTCTCCTCGTGTCTAAACTCTTCTCCATGGCTGGACCCCCAAATAATATTCCTTTACGTGCTAAGGGGTATCTAGAGAGTGTGATAGTTTTAATAACTACCCCCACCCTAACGCGTACCCTAACCCTAACCCCTACCCTAACCCTAACGCGTACCCTAATCCTAACCCGTACCCTAAACCGAGCCTTAACCCTAACACTAACCCTAACCCTAACTCTAACCCATACCCTACGCCCTACCTGAACCCCTCCCCGAACCCGTACCCTAAGCCGTACCCTAACCCTCACCCTAACCCTAACCCTAACCCTAAGCTACCCTTGACGGCTTCTGCCTCCAATAGATTTCCTAAGCACTAGTGATTTAAGGAACAGGTTAAAAAGAGAATCCTAATGTGATTTCTTGATAATGGGTGTGTTCCTTATCTTCTCCTCGTGTCTAAACTCTTCTCCATGGCTGGACCCCCAAATAATATTCCTTTACGTGCTAAGGGCTATCTAGAGAGTGGGATAGGTTTAATAACTAACCTCACTCTAACGCGTATCCTAACCCTAACCCCTACCCTAACCCTAACGCATACCCTAATCCTAACCCGTACCCTAAACCGAGCCCTAACCCTAACACTAGCCCTAACCCTAACCCTAACCCATACCCTACGCCCTAACCGAACCCCTCCCCGAACCCGTACCCTAAGCCGTACCCTAACCCTCACCCTAACCCTAACCCTAACCCTAAGCTACCCTTGACTGCTTCTGCCTCCAATAGATTTCCTAAGCACTAGTGTTTTAAGGAACAGGTTAAAAAGAGAATCCTAATGTGATTTCTTGATAATGGGTGTGTTCCTTATATTCTCCTCGTGTCTAAACTCTTCTCCAAGGCTGGACCCCCAAATAATATTCCTTTACGTGCTAAGGGGTATCAAGAGAGTGTGATAGGTTTAATAACTACCCCCACCCTAACGCGTACCCTAACCCTAACCACTACCCTAACACTAACGCGTACCCTAATCCTAACCCGTACCCTAAACCGAGCCCTAACCCTAACACTAACCCTAACCCTAACCCTAACCCATAGCCTACGCCCTACCCGAACCCCTCCCCGAACCCGTACCCTAAGCCATACCCTAACCCTCACCCTAACCCTAACCCTAACCCTAAGCTACCCTTGACTGCTTCTGCCTCCAATAGATTTCCTAAGCACTAGTGTTTTAAGGAACAGGTTAAAAAGAGAATCCTAATGTGATTTCGTGATAATGGGTGTGTTCCTTATCTTCTCCTAGTGTCTAAACTCTTCTCCATGGCTGGACCCCCAATAATATTCCTGTACATGCTAAGGGGTATCTAGAGAGTGGGATAGGTTTAATAACTACCCTCACCCTAACGCGTACACTAACCCTAACGCGTACCCTAATCCTAACCCGTACCCTAAACCGAGCCCTAACCCTAACACTAACCCTAACCCTAACCCTAACCCATACCCTACGCCCTACCCGAACCCCTCCCCGAACCCGAGCCCTAAGCCGTACCCTAACCCTCACCCTAAACCTAACCCTAACCCTAAACCTAAGCTACCCTTGACGGCTTCTGCCTCCAATAGATTTCCTAAGCACTAGTGTTTTAAGGAACATGTTAAAAAGAGAATCCTAATGTGATTTCTTGATAATGGGTGTGTTCCTTATCTTCTCCTCGTGTCTAAACTCTTCTCCATGGCTGGACCCCCAAATAATATTCCTTTATGTGCTAAGGGGTATCTAGAGAGTGTGATAGGTTTAATAACTACCCTCACCCTAACACGTACCCTAACCCTAACCCCTACCCTAACCCTAACGCGTACCCTAATCCTAACCCGTACCCGAAACCGAGCCCTAACCATAACACTAACCCTAACACATACCCTACGCCCTACCCGCACCCCTCCCCGAACCCGAACCGTAAGCCATACCCTAGCCCTCACCCTAACCCTATCCCTAACCCTAAGCTACCCTTGACTGCTTCTGCCTCCAATAGATTTCCTAAGCACTAGTGTTTTAAGGAACAGGTTAAAAAGAGAATCCTAATGTGTTTTCGTGATAATGGGTGTGTTCCTTATCTTCTCCTAGTGTCTAAACTCTTCTCCATGGCTGGACCCCCAAATTATATTCCTTTACGTGCTAAGGGGTATCTAGAGAGTGGGATAGGTTTAATAACTACCCTCACCCTAACGCGTACCCTAACCCTAACCCCTACCCTAACACTAACGCGTACCCTAATCCTAACCCATACCCTAATCCGAGCCCTAACCCTAACACTAACTCTAACCCTAACCCTAACCCATACCCTACGCCCTACCCGAACCCCTCCCTCATCCCGTACCCTAAACTGTAACCTAACCCTCACCCTAACCCTAACCCTAACCCTAAGCTACCCTTGACGGCTTCTGCCTCCAATAGATTTCCTAAGCACTAGTGATTTAAGGAACAGGTTAAAAAGAGAATCCTAATGTGATTTCTTGATAATGGGTGTGTTCCTTATCTTCTCCTCGTGTCTAAACTCTTCTCCATGGCTGGACCCCCAAATAATATTCCTTTACGTGCTAAGGGGTATCTAGAGAGTGGGATAGGTTTAATAACTACCCTCACCCTAACGCGTACCCTAACCCTAACCCCTACCCTAACCCTAACGCATAACCTAATCCTAACCCGTACCCTAAACCGAGCCCTAACCCTAACACTAGCCCTAACCCTAACCCTAACCCATACCCTACGCCCTACCCGAACCCCTCCCCGAACCCGTATCGTAAGCCGTACCCTAACCCTCACCCTAACCCTAACCCTAACCTTAAGCTACCCTTGACTGCTTCTGCCTCCAATAGATTTCCTAAGCACTAGTGTTTTAAGGAACAGGTTAAAAAGAGAATCCTAATGTGATTTCTTGATAATGGGTGTGTTCCTTATCTTCTCCTCGTGTCTAAACTCTTCTCCATGGCTGGACCCCCAAATAATATTCCTTTACGTGCTAAGGGGTATCTAGAGAGTGTGATAGGTTTAATAACTACCCTCACCCTAACACGTACCCTAACCCTAACCCCTACCCTAACCCTAACGCGTTCCCTAATCCTAACGCGTACCCTAAACCGAGCCCTAACCCTAACACTAACCCTAACCCTAACCCTAACCCATACCCTACGCGCTACCCGAACCCCTCCCCGAACCCGTACCCTAAGCCATACCCTAGCCCTCACCCTAACCCTAACCCTAACCCTAAGCTACCCTTGACTGCTTCTGCCTCCAATAGATTTCCTAAGCACTAGTGTTTTAAGGAACAGGTTAAAAAGAGAATCCTAATGTGATTCCGTGATAATGGGTGTGTTCCTTATTTTCTCCTAGTGTCTAAACTCTTCTCCATGGCTGGACCCCCAAATAATATTCCTATACGTGCTAAGGGGTATCTAGAGAGTGGGATAGGTTTAATAACTACCCTCACCCTAACGCGTACCCTAACCCTAACCGCTACCCTAACCCTAGCGCGTACCCTAATCCTAACCCGTAACCTAAACCGAGCCCTAACCCTAACACTAACTCTAACCCTAACCCTAAGCCATACCCTACGCCCTACCCGAACCCCTCCCTGAACCCGTACCCTAAACCGTACCCTAACCCTCACCCTAACCCTAACCCTAACCCTAAGCTACCCTTGACGGCTTCTGCCTCCAATAGATTTCCTAAGCACTAGTGTTTTAAGGAACAGGTTAAAAAGAGAATCCTAATGTGATTTCGTGATAATGGGTGTGTTCCTTATCTTCTCCTAGTGTCTAAACCCTTCTCCATGGCTGGACCCCCAAATAATATTCCTTTACGTGCTAAGGGGTATCTAGAGAGTGGGATAGGTTTAATAACTACCCTCACCCTAACGCGTACCCTAACCCTAACCGCTACCCTAAACCTAACGAGTACCCTAATCCTAACCCGTACCCTAAACCGAGCCCTAACCCTAACACTAACCCTAACTCTAACCCTAACCCATACCCTACGCCCTACCCGAACCCCTCCCCGAACCCGTACCCTAAGCCGTACCCTAACCCTCACCCTAACCCTAACCCTAACCCTAAGCTACCCTTGATTGCTTCTGCCTCCAATAGATTTCCTAACCACTAGTGTTTTAAGGAACATTTTAAAAAGAGAATCATATTGTGATTTCTTGATAATGGGTGTGTTCCTTATCTTCTCCTAGTGTCTAAACCCTTCTCCATGGCTGGACGCCCAAATAATATTCCTTTACGTGCTAAGGGGTATCTAGAGAGTGGGATAGGTTTAATAACTACCCTCACCCTAAAGCGTACCCTAACCCTAACCCCTACCCTAACACTAACGCGTACCCTAATCCTAAACTGTACCCTAAACCGAGCCCTAACCCTAACACTAACCCTAACCCTAACTCTAACCCATACCCTCCGCCCTACCTGAACCCCTCCCCGAACCCGTACCCTAAGCCGTACCCTAACCCTCAACCTAACCCTAACCCTAACCCTAAGCTACCCTTGACGGCTTCTGCCTCCAATAGATTTCCTAAGCACTAGTGATTTAAGGAACAGGTTAAAAAGAGAATCCTAATGTGATTTCTTGATAATGGGTGTGTTCCTTATCTTCTCCTCGTGTCTAAACTCTTCTCCATGGCTGGACCCCCAAATAATATTCCTTTACGTGCTAAGGGCTATCTAGAGAGTGGCATAGGTTTAATAACTACCCTCACTCTAACGCGTATCCTAACCAGAACCCCTACCCTAACCCTAACGCATACCCTAATCCTAACCCGTACCCTAAACCGAGCCCTAACCCTAACACTAGCCCTAACCCTAACCCTAACCCATACCCTACGCCCTACCCGAACCCCTCCCCGAACCCGTACCCTAAGCCGTACCCTAACCCTCACCCTAACCCTAACCCTAACCCTAAGCTACCCTTGACTGCTTCTGCCTCCAATAGATTTCCTAAGCACTAGTGTTTTAAGGAACAGGTTAAAAAGAGAATCCTAATGTGATTTCTTGATAATGGGTGTGTTCCTTATCTTCTCCTCGTGTCTAAACTCTTCTCCAAGGCTGGAACCCCAAATAATATTCCTTTACGTGCTAAGGGGTATCTAGAGAGTGTGACAGGTTTAATAACTACCCCCACCCTAACGCGTACCCTAACCCTAACCCCTACCCTAACCCTAACGCGTACCCTAATCCTAACCCGTACCCTAAACCGAGCCCTAACCCTAACACTAACCCTAACCCTAACCCTAACCCATACCCTACGCCCTACCCGAACCCCTCCCCGAACACGTACCCTACGCCATACCCTAACCCTCACCCTAACCCTAACACTAACCCTAAGCTACCCTTGACTGCTTCTGCCTCCAATAGATTTCCTAAGCACTAGTGTTTTAAGGAACAGGTTAAAAAGAGAATCCTAATGTGATTTCGTGATAATGGGTGTGTTCCTTATCTTCTCCTAGTGTCTAAACTCTTCTCCATGGCTGGACCCCCAATAATATTCCTGTAAGTGCTAAGGTGTATCTAGAGAGTGGAATAGGTTTAATAACTACCCT
Source organism: Balaenoptera acutorostrata (assembly GCF_949987535.1). Taxonomy (NCBI): domain Eukaryota; kingdom Metazoa; phylum Chordata; class Mammalia; order Artiodactyla; family Balaenopteridae; genus Balaenoptera; species Balaenoptera acutorostrata. Next base: position 112,790 of record NW_026646478.1, read on the forward strand.
CACCCTAACGCGTACCCTAACCCTAACCCCTACCCTAACACTAACGCGTACCCTAATCCTAACCCATACCCTAATCCGAGCCCTAACCCTAACACTAACTCTAACCCTAACCCTAACCCATACCCTACGCCCTACCCGAACCCCTCCCTCAACCCGTACCCTAAACCGTAACCTAACCCTCACCCTAACCCTAACCCTAACCCTAAGCTACCCTTGACGGCTTCTGCCTCCAATAGATTTCCTAAGCACTAGTGATTTAAGGAACAGGTTAAAAAGAGAATCCTAATGTGATTTTTTGATAATGGGTGTGTTCCTTATCTTCTCCTCGTGTCTAAACTCTTCTCCATGGCTGGACTCCCAAATAATATTCCTTTACGTGCTAAGGGGTATCTAGAGAGTGGGATAGGTTTAATAACTACCCTCACCCTAACGCGTACCCTAACCCTAACCCCTACCCTAACCCTAACGCATAACCTAATCCTAACCCGTACCCTAAACCGAGCCCTAACCCTAACGCTAGCCCTAACCCTAACCCTAACCCATACCCTACGCCCTACCCGAACCCCTCCCCGAACCCGTATCGTAAGCCGTACCCTAACCCTCACCCTAACCCTAACCCTAACCCTAAGCTACCCTTGACTGCTTCTGCCTCCAATAGATTTCCTAAGCACTAGTGTTTTAAGGAACAGGTTAAAAAGAGAATCCTAATGTGATTTCTTGATAATGGGTGTGTTCCTTATCTTCTCCTCGTGTCTAAACTCTTCTCCATGGCTGGACCCCCAAATAATATTCCTTTACGTGCTAAGGGGTATCTAGAGAGTGTGATAGGTTTAATAACTACCCTCACCCTAACACGTACCCTAACCCTAACCCCTACCCTAACCCTAACGCGTTCCCTAATCCTAACCCGTATCCTAAACCGAGCCCTAACCCTAACACTAACCCTAACCCTAACCCTAACCCATACCCTACGCGCTACCCGAACCCCTCCCCGAACCCGTACCCTAAGCCCTACCCTAGCCCTCACCCTAACCCTAACCCTAACCCTAAGCTACCCTTGACTGCTTCTGCCTCCAATAGATTTCCTAAGCACTAGTGTTTTAAGGAACAGGTTAAAAAGAGAATCCTAATGTGATTCCGTGATAATGGGTGTGTTCCTTATTTTCTCCTAGTGTCTAAACTCTTCTCCATGGCTGGACCCCCAAATAATATTCCTATACGTGCTAAGGGGTATCTAGAGAGAGGGATAGGTTTAATAACTACCCTCACCCTAACGCGTACCCTAACCCTAACCGCTACCCTAACCCTAGCGCGTACCCTAATCCTAACCCGTAACCTAAACCGAGCCCTAACCCTAACACTAACTCTAACCCTAACCCTAAGCCATACCCTACGCCCTACCCGAACCCCTCCCTGAACCCGTACCCTAAACCGTACCCTAACCCTCACCCTAACCCTAACCCTAACCCTAAGCTACCCTTGACGGCTTCTGCCTCCAATAGATTTCCTAAGCACTAGTGTTTTAAGGAACAGGTTAAAAAGAGAATCCTAATGTGATTTCGTGATAATGGGTGTGTTCCTTATCTTCTCCTAGTGTCTAAACCCTTCTCCATGGCTGGACCCCCAAATAATATTCCTTTACGTGCTAAGGGGTATCTAGAGAGTGGGATAGGTTTAATAACTACCCTCACCCTAAAGCGTACCCTAACCCTAACACCTACCCTAACACTAACGCGTACCCTAATCCTAACCCGAACCCTTAACCGAGCCCTAACCCTAACACTAACCCTAACCCTAACTCTAACCCATACCCTACGCCCTACCCGAATCCCTCCCCGAACCCGTACCCTAAGCCGTACCCTAACCCTCACCCTAACCCTAACCCTAACCCTAAGCTACCCTTGACGGTTTCTGCCTCCAATAGATTTCCTAAGCACTAGTGATTTAAGGAACAGGTTAAAAAGAGAATCCTAATGTGATTTCTTGATAATGGGTGTGTTCCTTATCTTCTCCTCTTGTCTAAACTCTTTTCCATGGCTGTACCCCCAAATAATATCCCTTTACGTGCTAAGGGGTATCTAGAGAGTGTGATAGGTTTAATAACTACCCTCACCCTAACGTGTACCCTAACCCTAACCCCTACCCTAACCCTAACGCGTACCCTAATCCTAACCTGTACCCCAAACCGAGCCCTAACCCTAACACTAGCCCTAACCCTAACCCTAACCCATACCCTACGCCCTACCCGAACCCCTCCCCGAACCCGTACCCTAAGCCATACCCTAACCCTCACCCTAACCCTAACCCTAACCCTAAGCTTCCCTTGACTGCTTCTGCCTCCAATAGATTTTCTAAGCACTAGTGTTTTAAGGAACAGTTTAAAAAGAGAATCCTAATGTGATTTCTTGATAATGGGTGTGTTCCTTATCTTCTCCTAGTGTCTAAACTCTTCTCCATGGCTGGACCCCCAAATAATATTCCTTTACGTGCTAAGGGGTATCTAGAGAGTGGGATAGGTTTAATAACTACCCTCACCCTAACGCGTACCCTAACCCTAACCGCTACCCTAAACCTAACGAGTACCCTAATCCTAACCCGTACCCTAAACCGAGCCCTAACCCTAACACTAACCCTAACTCTAACCCTAACCCATACCCTACGCCCTACCCGAACCCCTCCCCGAACCCGTACCCTAAGCCGTACCCTAACCCTCACCCTAACCCTAACCCTAACCCTAAGCTACCCTTGATTGCTTCTGCCTCCAATAGATTTCCTAACCACTAGTGTTTTAAGGAACAGTTTAAAAAGAGAATCATATTGTGATTTCTTGATAATGGGTGTGTTCCTTATCTTCTCCTAGTGTCTAAACCCTTCTCCATGGCTGGACGCCCAAATAATATTCCTTTACGTGCTAAGGGGTATCTAGAGAGTGGGATAGGTTTAATAACTACCCTCACCCTAAAGCGTACCCTAACCCTAACCCCTACCCTAACACTAACGCGTACCCTAATCCTAAACTGTACCCTAAACCGAGCCCTAACCCTAACACTAACCCTAACCCTAACTCTAACCCATACCCTACGCCCTACCTGAACCCCTCCCCGAACCCGTACCCTAAGCCGTACCCTAACCCTCAACCTAACCCTAACCCTAACCCTAAGCTACCCTTGACGGCTTCTGCCTCCAATAGATTTCCTAAGCACTAGTGATTTAAGGAACAGGTTAAAAAGAGAATCCTAATGTGATTTCTTGATAATGGGTGTGTTCCTTATCTTCTCCTCGTGTCTAAACTCTTCTCCATGGCTGGACCCCCAAATAATATTCCTTTACGTGCTAAGGGCTATCTAGAGAGTGGGATAGGTTTAATAACTACCCTCACTCTAACGCGTATCCTAACCCTAACCCCTACCCTAACCCTAACGCATACCCTAATCCTAACCCGTACCCTAAACCGAGCCCTAACCCTAACACTAGCCCTAACCCTAACCCTAACCCATACCCTACGCCCTATCCGAACCCCTCCCCGAACCCGTACCCTAAGCCGTACCCTAACCCTCACCCTAACCCTAACCCTAACCCTAAGCTACCCTTGACTGCTTCTGCCTCCAATAGATTTCCTAAGCACTAGTGTTTTAAGGAACAGGTTAAAAAGAGAATCCTAATGTGATTTCGTGATAATGGGTGTGTTCCTTATCTTCTCCTCGTGTCTAAACTCTTCTCCAAGGCTGGAACCCCAAATAATATTCCTTTACGTGCTAAGGGGTATCTAGAGAGTGTGACAGGTTTAATAACTACCCCCACCCTAACGCGTACCCTAACCCTAACCCCTACCCTAACCCTAACGCGTACCCTAATCCTAACCCGTACCCTAAACCGAGCCCTAACCCTAACACTAACCCTAACCCTAACCCTAACCCATACCCTACGCCCTACCCGAACCCCTCCCCGAACCCGTACCCTACGCCATACCCTAACCCTCACCCTAACCCTAACACTAACCCTAAGCTACCCTTGACTGCTTCTGCCTCCAATAGATTTCCTAAGCACTAGTGTTTTAAGGAACAGGTTAAAAAGAGAATCCTAATGTGATTTCGTGATAATGGGTGTGTTCCTTATCTTCTCCTAGTGTCTAAACTCTTCTCCATGGCTGGACCCCCAATAATATTCCTGTAAGTGCTAAGGTGTATCTAGAGAGTGGAATAGGTTTAATAACTACCCTCACCCTAACGCGTACACTAACCCTAACACGTACCCTAATCCTAAGCCGTACCCTAAACCGAGCCCTAACCCTAACACTAACCCTAAACCTAACCCTAACCCATACCCTACTCCCTACCCGAAACCCTCCCCGAACCCGTGCCCTAATCCGTACCCTAACCCTCACCCTAACCCTAACCCTAACCCTAAGCTACCCTTGACGGCTTCTGCCTCCAATAGATTTCCTAAGCACTAGTGTTTTAAGGAACATGTTAAAAAGAGAATCCTAATGTGATTTCTTGATAATGGGTGTGTTTCTTATCTTCTCCTCGTGTCTAAACTCTTCTCCATGGCTGGACCCCCAAATAATATTCCTTTATGTGCTAAGGGGTATCTAGAGAGTGTGATAGGTTTAATAACTACCCTCACCCTATCGCGTACCCTAACCCTAACCCCTACCCTAACCCTAACGTGTACCCTAATCCTAACCCGTACCCTAAACCGAGCCCTAACCCTAACACTAACCCTAACCCTAACCCTAACCCATACCTTACGCCCTACCCGAACCCCTCCCCGAACCCGTACCCTAAGCCATACCCTAGCCCTCACCCTAACCCAAACCCTAACCCTAAGCTACCCTTGACTGCTTCTGCCTCCAATAGATTTCCTAAGCACTAGTGTTTTAAGGAACAGGTTAAAAAGAGAATCCTAATGTGATTTCGTGATAATGGGTGTGTTCCTTATCTTCTCCTAGTGTCTGAACTCTTCTCCATGGCTGGACTCCCAAATAATATTCCTTTACGTGCTAAGGGGTATCTAGAGAGTGTGATAGGTTTAATAACTACCCCCACCCTAACGCGTACCCTAACCCTAACCGCTACCCTAACCCTAGCGCGTACCTAATCCTAACCCGTAACCTAAACCGAGCCCTAACCCTAACACTAACTCTAACCCTAACCCTAACCCATACCCTACGCCCTACCGGAACCCCTCCCTGAACCCGTACCCTAAACCGTACCCTAACCCTCACCCTAACCCTAACCCTAACCCTAAGCTACCCTTGACGGCTTCTGCCTCCAATAGATTTCCTAAGCACTAGTGTTTTAAGGAACAGGTTAAAAAGAGAATCCTAATGTGATTTCGTGATAATGGGTGTGTTCCTTATCTTCTCCTAGTGTCTAAACCCTTCTCCATGGCTGGACCCCCAAATAATATTCCTTTACGTGCTAAGGGGTATCTAGAGAGTGGGATAGGTTTAATAACTACCCTCACCCTAAAGCGTACCCTAACCCTAACCCCTACCCTAACACTAACGCGTACCCTAATCCTAACCCGAACCCTTAACCGAGCCCTAACCCTAACACTAACCCTAACCCTAACTCTAACCCATACCCTACGCCCTACCCGAATCCCTCCCCGAACCCGTACCCTAAGCCGTACCCTAACCCTCACCCTAACCCTAACCCTAACCCTAAGCTACCCTTGACGGCTTCTGCCTCCAATAGATTTCCTAAGCACTAGTGATTTAAGGAACAGGTTAAAAAGAGAATCCTAATGTGATTTCTTGATAATGGGTGTGTTCCTTATCTTCTCCTCTTGTCTAAACTCTTTTCCATGGCTGGACCCCCAAATAATATTCCTTTACGTGCTAAGGGGTATCTAGAGAGTGTGATAGGTTTAATAACTACCCTCACCCTAACGTGTACCCTAACCCTAACCCCTACCCTAACCCTAACGCGTACCCTAATCCTGACCTGTACCCCAAACCGAGCCCTAACCCTAACACTAGCCCTAACCCTAACCCTAACCCATACCCTACGCCCTACCCGAACCCCTCCCCGAACCCGTACCCTAAACCATACCCTAACCCTCACCCTAACCCTAACCCTAACCCTAAGCTTCCCTTGACTGCTTCTGCCTCCAATAGATTTTCTAAGCACTAGTGTTTTAAGGAACAGTTTAAAAAGAGAATCCTAATGTGATTTCTTGATAATGGGTGTGTTCCTTATCTTCTCCTAGTGTCTAAACTCTTCTCCATGGCTGGACCCCCAAATAATATTCCTTTACGTGCTAAGGGGTATCTAGAGAGTGGGATAGGTTTAATAACTACCCTCACCCTAACGCGTACCCTAACCCTAACCGCTACCCTAAACCTAACGAGTACCCTAATCCTAACCCGTACCCTAAACCGAGCCCTAACCCTAACACTAACCCTAACTCTAACCCTAACCCATACCCTACGCCCTACCCGAACCCCTCCCCGAACCCGTACCCTAAGCCGTACCCTAACCCTCACCCTAACCCTAACCCTAACCCTAAGCTACCCTTGATTGCTTCTGCCTCCAATAGATTTCCTAACCACTAGTGTTTTAAGGAACAGTTTAAAAAGAGAATCATATTGTGATTTCTTGATAATGGGTGTGTTCCTTATCTTCTCCTAGTGTCTAAACCCTTCTCCATGGCTGGACGCCCAAATAATATTCCTTTACGTGCTAAGGGGTATCTAGAGAGTGGGATAGGTTTAATAACTACCCTCACCCTAAAGCGTACCCTAACCCTAACCCCTACCCTAACACTAACGCGTACCCTAATCCTAAACTGTACCCTAAACCGAGCCCTAACCCTAACACTAACCCTAACCCTAACTCTAACCCATACCCTACGCCCTACCTGAACCCCTCCCCGAACCCGTACCCTAAGCCGTACCCTAACCCTCAACCTAACCCTAACCCTAACCCTAAGCTACCCTTGACGGCTTCTGCCTCCAATAGATTTCCTAAGCACTAGTGATTTAAGGAACAGGTTAAAAAGAGAATCCTAATGTGATTTCTTGATAATGGGTGTGTTCCTTATCTTCTCCTCGTGTCTAAACTCTTCTCCATGGCTGGACCCCCAAATAATATTCCTTTACGTGCTAAGGGCTATCTAGAGAGTGGGATAGGTTTAATAACTACCCTCACTCTAACGCGTATCCTAACCCTAACCCCTACCCTAACCCTAACGCATACCCTAATCCTAACCCGTACCCTAAACCGAGCCCTAACCCTAACACTAGCCCTAACCCTAACCCTAACCCATACCCTACGCCCTACCCGAACCCCTCCCCGAACCCGTACCCTAAGCCGTACCCTAACCCTCACCCTAACCCTAACCCTAACCCTAAGCTACCCTTGACTGCTTCTGCCTCCAATAGATTTCCTAAGCACTAGTGTTTTAAGGAACAGGTTAAAAAGAGAATCCTAATGTGATTTCTTGATAATGGGTGTGTTCCTTATATTCTCCTCGTGTCTAAACTCTTCTCCAAGGCTGGAACCCCAAATAATATTCCTTTACGTGCTAAGGGGTATCTAGAGAGTGTGACAGGTTTAATAACTACCCCCACCCTAACGCGTACCCTAACCCTAACCCCTACCCTAACCCTAACGCGTACCCTAATCCTAACCCGTACCCTAAACCGAGCCCTAACCCTAACACTAACCCTAACCCTAACCCTAAACCATACCCTACGCCCTACCCGAACCCCTCCCCGAACCCGTACCCTACGCCATACCCTAACCCTCACCCTAACCCTAACACTAACCCTAAGCTACCCTTGACTGCTTCTGCCTCCAATAGATTTCCTAAGCACTAGTGTTTTAAGGAACAGGTTAAAAAGAGAATCCTAATGTGATTTCGTGATAATGGGTGTGTTCCTTATCTTCTCCTAGTGTCTAAACTCTTCTCCATGGCTGGACCCCCAATAATATTCCTGTAAGTGCTAAGGTGTATCTAGAGAGTGGAATAGGTTTAATAACTACCCTCACCCTAACGCGTACACTAACCCTAACACGTACCCTAATCCTAAGCCGTACCCTAAACCGAGCCCTAACCCTAACACTAACCCTAAACCTAACCCTAACCCATACCCTACTCCCTACCCGAAACCCTCCCCGAACCCGTGCCCTAATCCGTACCCTAACCCTCACCCTAACCCTAACCCTAACCCTAAGCTACCCTTGACGGCTTCTGCCTCCAATAGATTTCCTAAGCACTAGTGTTTTAAGGAACATGTTAAAAAGAGAATCCTAATGTGATTTCTTGATAATGGGTGTGTTTCTTATCTTCTCCTCGTGTCTAAACTCTTCTCCATGTCTGGACCCCCAAATAATATTCCTTTATGTGCTAAGGGGTATCTAGAGAGTGTGATAGGTTTAATAACTACCCTCACCCTATCGCGTACCCTAACCCTAACCCCTACCCTAACCCTAACGTGTACCCTAATCCTAACCCGTACCCTAAACCGAGCCCTAACCCTAACACTAACCCTAACCCTAACCCTAACCCATACCTTACGCCCTACCCGAACCCCTCCCCGAACCCGTACCCTAAGCCATACCCTAGCCCTCACCCTAACCCAAACCCTAACCCTAAGCTACCCTTGACTGCTTCTGCCTCCAATAGATTTCCTAAGCACTAGTGTTTTAAGGAACAGGTTAAAAAGAGAATCCTAATGTGATTTCGTGATAATGGGTGTGTTCCTTATCTTCTCCTAGTGTCTGAACTCTTCTCCATGGCTGGACTCCCAAATAATATTCCTTTACGTGCTAAGGGGTATCTAGAGAGTGTGATAGGTTTAATAACTACCCCCACCCTAACGCGTACCCTAACCCTAACCGCTACCCTAACCCTAGCGCGTACCCTAATCCTAACCCGTAACCTAAACCGAGCCCTAACCCTAACACTAACTCTAACCCTAACCCTAACCCATACCCTACGCCCTACCCGAACCCCTCCCTGAACCCGTACCCTAAACCGTACCCTAACCCTCACCCTAACCCTAACCCTAACCCTAAGCTACCCTTGACGGCTTCTGCCTCCAATAGATTTCCTAAGCACTAGTGTTTTAAGGAACAGGTTAAAAAGAGAATCCTAATGTGATTTCGTGATAATGGGTGTGTTCCTTATCTTCTCCTAGTGTCTAAACCCTTCTCCATGGCTGGACCCCCAAATAATATTCCTTTACGTGCTAAGGGGTATCTAGAGAGTGGGATAGGTTTAATAACTACCCTCACCCTAAAGCGTACCCTAACCCTAACCCCTACCCTAACACTAACGCGTACCCTAATCCTAACCCGAACCCTTAACCGAGCCCTAACCCTAACACTAACCCTAACCCTAACTCTAACCCATACCCTACGCCCTACCCGAATCCCTCCCCGAACCCGTACCCTAAGCCGTACCCTAACCCTCACCCTAACCCTAACCCTAACCCTAAGCTACCCTTGACGGCTTCTGCCTCCAATAGATTTCCTAAGCACTAGTGATTTAAGGAACAGGTTAAAAAGAGAATCCTAATGTGATTTCTTGATAATGGGTGTGTTCCTTATCTTCTCCTCTTGTCTAAACTCTTTTCCATGGCTGGACCCCCAAATAATATTCCTTTACGTGCTAAGGGGTATCTAGAGAGTGTGATAGGTTTAATAACTACCCTCACCCTAACGTGTACCCTAACCCTAACCCCTACCCTAACCCTAACGCGTACCCTAATCCTGACCTGTACCCCAAACCGAGCCCTAACCCTAACACTAGCCCTAACCCTAACCCTAACCCATACCCTACGCCCTACCCGAACCCCTCCCCGAACCCGTACCCTAAGCCATACCCTAACCCTCACCCTAACCCTAACCCTAACCCTAAGCTTCCCTTGACTGCTTCTGCCTCCAATAGATTTTCTAAGCACTAGTGTTTTAAGGAACAGTTTAAAAAGAGAATCCTAATGTGATTTCTTGATAATGGGTGTGTTCCTTATCTTCTCCTAGTGTCTAAACTCTTCTCCATGGCTGGACCCCCAAATAATATTCCTTTACGTGCTAAGGGGTATCTAGAGAGTGGGATAGGTTTAATAACTACCCTCACCCTAACGCGTACCCTAACCCTAACCGCTACCCTAAACCTAACGAGTACCCTAATCCTAACCCGTACCCTAAACCGAGCCCTAACCCTAACACTAACCCTAACTCTAACCCTAACCCATACCCTACGCCCTACCCGAACCCCTCCCCGAACCCGTACCCTAAGCCGTACCCTAACCCTCACCCTAACCCTAACCCTAACCCTAAGCTACCCTTGATTGCTTCTGCCTCCAATAGATTTCCTAACCACTAGTGTTTTAAGGAACAGTTTAAAAAGAGAATCATATTGTGATTTCTTGATAATGGGTGTGTTCCTTATCTTCTCCTAGTGTCTAAACCCTTCTCCATGGCTGGACGCCCAAATAATATTCCTTTACGTGCTAAGGGGTATCTAGAGAGTGGGATAGGTTTAATAACTACCCTCACCCTAAAGCGTACCCTAACCCTAACCCCTACCCTAACACTAACGCGTACCCTAATCCTAAACTGTACCCTAAACCGAGCCCTAACCCTAACACTAACCCTAACCCTAACTCTAACCCATACCCTACGCCCTACCTGAACCCCTCCCCGAACCCGTACCCTAAGCCGTACCCTAACCCTCAACCTAACCCTAACCCAAACCCTAAGCTACCCTTGACGGCTTCTGCCTCCAATAGATTTCCTAAGCACTAGTGATTTAAGGAACAGGTTAAAAAGAGAATCCTAATGTGATTTCTTGATAATGGGTGTGTTCCTTATCTTCTCCTCGTGTCTAAACTCTTCTCCATGGCTGGACCCCCAAATAATATTCCTTTACGTGCTAAGGGCTATCTAGAGAGTGGGATAGGTTTAATAACTACCCTCACTCTAACGCGTATCCTAACCCTAACCCCTACCCTAACCCTAACGCATACCCTAATCCTAACCCGTACCCTAAACCGAGCCCTAACCCTAACACTAGCCCTAACCCTAACCCTAACCCATACCCTACGCCCTACCCGAACCCCTCCCCGAACCCGTACCCTAAGCCGTACCCTAACCCTCACCCTAACCCTAACCCTAACCCTAAGCTACCCTTGACTGCTTCTGCCTCCAATAGATTTCCTAAGCACTAGTGTTTTAAGGAACAGGTTAAAAAGAGAATCCTAATGTGATTTCGTGATAATGGGTGTGTTCCTTATCTTCTCCTAGTGTCTGAACTCTTCTCCATGGCTGGACTCCCAAATAATATTCCTTTACGTGCTAAGGGGTATCTAGAGAGTGTGATAGGTTTAATAACTACCCCCACCCTAACGCGTACCCTAACCCTAACCGCTACCCTAACCCTAGCGCGTACCCTAATCCTAACCCGTAACCTAAACCGAGCCCTAACCCTAACACTAACTCTAACCCTAACCCTAACCCATACCCTACGCCCTACCCGAACCCCTCCCTGAACCCGTACCCTAAACCGTACCCTAACCCTCACCCTAACCCTAACCCTAACCCTAAGCTACCCTTGACGGCTTCTGCCTCCAATAGATTTCCTAAGCACTAGTGTTTTAAGGAACAGGTTAAAAAGAGAATCCTAATGTGATTTCGTGATAATGGGTGTGTTCCTTATCTTCTCCTAGTGTCTAAACCCTTCTCCATGGCTGGACCCCCAAATAATATTCCTTTACGTGCTAAGGGGTATCTAGAGAGTGGGATAGGTTTAATAACTACCCTCACCCTAAAGCGTACCCTAACACTAACCCCTACCCTAACACTAACGCGTACCCTAATCCTAACCCGAACCCTTAACCGAGCCCTAACCCTAACACTAACCCTAACCCTAACTCTAACCCATACCCTACGCCCTACCCGAATCCCTCCCCGAACCCGTACCCTAAGCCGTACCCTAACCCTCACCCTAACCCTAACCCTAACCCTGAGCTACCCTTGACGGCTTCTGCCTCCAATAGATTTCCTAAGCACTAGTGATTTAAGGAACAGGTTAAAAAGAGAATCCTAATGTGATTTCTTGATAATGGGTGTGTTCCTTATCTTCTCCTCTTGTCTAAACTCTTTTCCATGGCTGGACCCCCAAATAATATTCCTTTACGTGCTAAGGGGTATCTAGAGAGTGTGATAGGTTTAATAACTACCCTCACCCTAACGTGTACCCTAACCCTAACCCCTACCCTAACCCTAACGCGTACCCTAATCCTGACCTGTACCCCAAACCGAGCCCTAACCCTAACACTAGCCCTAACCCTAACCCTAACCCATACCCTACGCCCTACCCGAACCCCTCCCCGAACCCGTACCCTAAGCCATACCCTAACCCTCACCCTAACTCTAACCCTAACCCTAAGCTACCCTTGACTTCTTCTGCCTCCAATAGATTTCCTAAGCACTAGTGTTTTAAGGAACAGGTTAAAAAGAGAATCCTAATGTGATTTCGTGATAATGGGTGTGTTCCTTATCTTCTCCTAGTGTCTAAACTCTTCTCCATGGCTGGACCCCCAATAATATTCCTGTACGTGCTAAGGTGTATCTAGAGAGTGGAATAGGTTTAATAACTACCCTCACCCTAACGCGTACACTAACCCTAACACGTACCCTAATCCTAACCCGTACCCTAAACCGAGCCCTAACCCTAACACTAACCCTAACCCTAACCCTAACCCATACCCTACGCCTTACCCGAACCCCTCCCCGAACCCGTGCCCTAAGCCATACCCTAACCCTCACCCTAACCCTTACCCTAACCCTAAGCTACCCTTGACGGCTTCTGCCTCCAATAGATTTCCTAAGCACTAGTGTTTTAAGGAACATGTTAAAAAGAGAATCCTAATGTGATTTCTTGATAATGGGTGTGTTCCTTATCTTCTCCTCGTGTCTAAACTTTTCTCCATGGCTGGACCCCCATACAATATTCCTTTATGTGCTAAGGGGTATCTAGAGAGTGTGATAGGTTTAATAACTACCCTCACCCTATCGCGTACCCTAACCCTAACCCCTACCCTAACCCTAACGTGTACCCTAATCCTAACCCGTACCCTAAACCGAGCCCTAACCCTAACACTAACCCTAACCCTAACCCTAACCCATACCTTACGCCCTACCCGAACCCCTCCCCGAACCCGTACCCTAAGCCATACCCTAGCCCTCACCCTAACCCAAACCCTAACCCTAAGCTACCCTTGACTGCTTCTGCCTCCAATAGATTTCCTAAGCACTAGTGTTTTAAGGAAAAGGTTAAAAAGAGAATCCTAATGTGATTTCGTGATAATGGGTGTGTTCCTTATCTTCTCCTAGTGTCTAAACTCTTCTCCATGGCTGGACTCCCAAATAATATTCCTATACGTGCTAAGGGGTATCTAGAGAGTGGGATAGGTTTAATAACTACCCTCACCCTAACGCGTACCCTAACCCTAAGCGCTACCCTAACCCTAGCGCGTACCCTAATCCTAACCCGTACCCTAAACCGAGCCCTAACCCTAACACTAACTCTAACCCTAACACTAACTCTAACCCTAACCCTAACCCATACCCTACGCCCTACCAGAACCCCTCCCTGAACCCGTACCCTAAACCGTACCTTAACCCTCACCCTAACCCTAACCCTAACCCTAAGCTACCCTTGACGGCATCTGCCTCCAATAGATTTCCTAAGCACTAGTGTTTTAAGGAACAGGTTAAAAAGAGAATCCTAATGTGATTTCTTGATAATGGGTGTGTTCCTTATCTTCTCCTCGTGTCTAAACTCTTCTCCATGGCTGGACCCCAAATAATATTACTTTACGTGCTAAGGGGTATCTAGAGAGTGGGATAGGTTTAATAACTACCCTCACCCTAACGCGTACCCTAACCCTAACCCCTACCCTAACCCTAACGCGTACCCTAATCCTAACCCGTATCCTAAACCGAGCCCTAATCCTAACACTAGCCCTAACCCTAACCCTAACCCATACCCTACGCCCTACCCGAACCCCTCCCCGAACCCGTACCCTAAGCCGTACCCTAACCCTCACCCTAACCCTAACCCTAACCCTAAGCTACCCTTGACTGCTTCTGCCTCCAATAGATTTCCTAAGCACTAGTGTTTTAAGGAACAGGTTAAAAAGAGAATCCTAATGTGATTTCGTGATAATGGGTGTGTTCCTTATCTTCTCCTAGTGTCTAAACTCTTCTCCATGGCTGGACCCCCAAATAATATTCCTTTACGTGCTAAGGGGTATCTAGAGAGTGTGATAGGTTTAATAACTACCCTCACCCTAACGCGTAGCCTAACCCTAACCGCTACGCTAACCCTAACGAGTACCCTAGTCCTAACCCGTACCCTAAACCGAGCCCTAACCCTAACACTAACCCTAACTCTAACCCTAACCCATACCCTACGCCCTACCCGAACCCCTCCCCGAACCCGTACCCTAAGCCGTACCCTAAACCTCACCCTAACCCTAATGCTAACACTAAGCTACCCTTGACTGCTTCTGCCTCCAATAGGTTTCCTAACTACTAGTGTTTTAAGGAACAGTTTAAAAAGAGAATCATATTGTGATTTCTTGATAATGGGTGTGTTCCTTATCTTCTCCTAGTGTCTAAACCCTTCTCCATGGCTGGACCCCCAAATAATATTCCTTTACGTGCTAAGGGGTATCTAGAGAGTGGGATAGGTTTAATAACTACCCTCACCCTAAAGCGTACCCTAACCCTAACCCCTACCCTAACACTAACGCGTACCCTAATCCTAACCCGTAACCTAAACCGAGCCCTAACCCTAACACTAACACTAACCCTAACTCTAACCCATACCCTACGCCCTACCCGAACCCGTACCCTAAGCCGTACCCTAACCCTCACCCTAACCCTAAACCTAACCCTAAGCTACCCTTGACGGCTTCTGCCTCCAATAGATTTCCTAAGCACTAGTGATTTAAGGAACAGTTTAAAAAGAGAATCCTAATGTGATTTCTTGATAATGGGTGTGTTCCTTATCTTCTCGTGTCTAAACTCTTCTCCATGGCTGGACCCCCAAATAATATTCCTTTACGTGCTAAGGGGTATCTAGAGAGTGGGATAGGTTTAATAACTACCCTCACCCTAACGCGTACCCTAACCCTAACCCCTACCCTAACCCTAACGCGTACCCTAATCCTAACCCGTACCCTAAACCGAGCCCTAACCCTAACACTAACCCTAACCCTAACCCTAACCCATACCCTACGCACTACCCGAACCCCTCCCCGAACCCGTACCCTAAGCCATACCCTAACCCTCACCCTAACCCTAACCCTAACCCTAAGCTACCCTTGACTGCTTCTGCCTCCAATAGATTTCCTAAGCACTAGTGTTTTAAGGAACAGGTTAAAAAGAGAATCCTAATGTGATTTCTTGATAATGGGTGTGTTCCTTATCTTCTCCTAGTGTCTAAACTCTTCTCCATGGCTGGACCCCCAAATAATATTCCTTTACGTACTAAGGGGTATCTAGAGAGTGGGATAGGTTTAATAACTAACCTCACCCTATCGCGTACCCTAACCCTAACACCTACCCTAACACTAACGCGTACCCTAATCCTAACCCGTACCCTAAACCGAGCCCTAACCCTAACACTAACCCTAACCCTAACCCTAACCCATACCCTACGCCCTACCCGCACCCCTCCCCGAACCCGTACCCTAAGCCGTACCCTAACGCTCACCCTAACCCTAACCCTAACCCTAAGCTACCCTTGACGGCTTCTGCCTCCAATAGATTTCCTAAGCACTAGTGTTTTAAGGAACAGGTTAAAAAGAGAATCCTAATGTGATTTCGTGATAATGGGTGTGTTCCTTATTTTCTCCTAGTGTCTAAACTCTTCTCCATGCCTGGACCCCCAAATAATATTCCTTTACGTGCTAAGGGGTATCTAGAGAGTGGGATAGGTTTAATAACTACCCTCACCCTAACGCGTACCCTAACCCTAACCGCTACCCTAACCCTAGCGCGTACCCTAATCCTAACCCGTACCCTAAACCGAGCCCTAACCCTAACACTAACTCTAACCCTAACCCTAACCCATACCCTACGCCCTACCCGAACCCCTCCCTGGACCCGTACCCTAAACCGTACCCTAACCCTCACCCTAACCCTAACCCTAACCCTAAGCTACCCTTGACGGCTTCTGCCTCCAATAGATTTCCTAAGCACTAGTGTTTTAAGGAACAGGTTAAAAAGAGAATCCTAATGTGATTTCGTGATAATGGGTGTGTTCCTTATCTTCTCCTAGTGTCTAAACTCTTCTCCATGGCTGGACTCCCAAATAATATTCCTATACGTGCTAAGGGGTATCTAGAGAGTGGGATAGGTTTAATAACTACCCTCACCCTAACGCATACCCTAACCCTATCCACTACCCTAACCCTAGCGCGTACCCTAATCCTAACCCGTACCCTAAACCGAGCCCTAACCCTAACACTAACTCTAACCCTAACACTAACTCTAACCCTAACCCTAACCCATACCCTACGCCCTACCCGAACCCCTCCCCGAACCCGTACCCTAAGCCGTACCCTAACCCTCACCCTAACCCTAACCCTAACCCTAAGCTACCCTTGACTGCTTCTGCCTCCAATAGATTTCCTAAGCACTAGTGTTTTAAGGAACAGTTTAAAAAGAGAATCACATTGTGATTTCTTGATAATGGGTGTGTTCCTTATCTTCTCCTCGTGTCTAAACTCTTCTCCATGGCTGTACCCCCAAATAATAGTCCTTTACGTGCTAAGGGGTATCTAGAGAGTGTGATAGGTTTAATAACTACCCCCACCCTAACGCGTACCCTAACCCTAACCCCTACCCTAACCCTAACGCGTACCCTAATCCTAACCCGTACCCTAAACCGAGCCCTAACCCTAACACTAACCCTAACCCTAACCCTAACCCATACCCTACGCCCTACCCGAACCCCTCCCCGAACCCGTACCCTAAGCCATACCCTAACCCTCACCCTAACCCTAACCCTAACCCTAAGCTACCCTTGACTGCTTCTGCCTCCAATAGATTTCCTAAGCACTAGTGTTTTAAGGAACATGTTAAAAAGAGAATCCTAATGTGATTTCTTGATAATGGGTGTGTTCCTTATCTTCTCCTCGTGTCTAAACTCTTCTCCATGGCTGGACCCCCAAATAATATTCCTATACGTGCTAAGGGGTATCTAGAGAGTGGGATAGGTTTAATAACTACCCTCACCCTAACGCGTACCCTAACCCTAACCGCTACCCTAACCCTAGCGCGTACCCTAATCCTAACCCGTACCCTAAACCGAGCCCTAACCCTAACACTAACTCTAACCCTAACCCTAACCCATACCCTACGCCCTACCCGAACCCCTCCCTGAACCCGTACCCTAAACCGTACCCTAACCCTCACCCTAACCCTAACCCTAACCCTAAGCTACCCTTGACGGCTTCTGCCTCCAATAGATTTCCTAAGCACTAGTGTTTTAAGGAACATGTTAAAAAGAGAATCCTAATGTGATTTCGTGATAATGGGTGTGTTCCTTATCTTCTCCTAGTGTCTAAACTCTTCTCCATGGCTGGACTCCCAAATAATATTCCTATACGTGCTAAGGGGTATCTAGAGAGTGGGATAGGTTTAATAACTACCCTCACCCTAACGCGTACCCTAACCCTAACCGCTACCCTAACCCTAGCGCGTACCCTAATCCTAACCCGTACCCTAAACCGAGCCCTAACCCTAACACTAACTCTAACCCTAACACTAACTCTAACCCTAACCCTAACCCATACCCTACGCCCTACCCGAACCCCTCCCTGAACCCGTACCCTAAACCGTACCCTAACCCTCACCCTAACCCTAACCCTAACCCTAAGCTACCCTTGACGGCTTCTGCCTCCAATAGATTTCCTAAGCACTAGTGTTTTAAGGAACAGGTTAAAAAGAGAATCCTAATGTGATTTCTTGATAATGGGTGTGTTCCTTATCTTCTCCTCGTGTCTAAACTCTTCTCCATGGCTGGACCCCCAAATAATATTCCTTTACGTGCTAAGGGGTATCTAGAGAGTGGGATAGGTTTAATAACTACCCCCACCCTAACGCGTACCCTAACCCTAACCCCTACCCTAACCCTAACCCGTACCCTAATCCTAACCCATACCCTAAACCGAGCCCTAACCCTAACACTAACCCTAACCCTAACCCTAACCCATACCCTACGCACTACCCAAACCCCTCCCCGAACCCGTACCCTAAGCCATACCCTAAACCTCACCCTAACCCTAACCCTAACCCTAAGCTACCCTTGACTGCTTCTGCCTCCAATAGATTTCCTAAGCACTAGTGTTTTAAGGAACAGGTTAAAAAGAGAATCCTAATGTGATTTCTTGATAATGGGTGTGTTCCTTATCTTCTCCTAGTGTCTAAACTCTTCTCCATGGCTGGACCCCCAAATAATATTCCTTTACGTACTAAGGGGTATCTAGAGAGTGGGATAGGTTTAATAACTAACCTCACCCTATCGCATACCCTAACCCTAACACCTACCCTAACACTAACGCGTACCCTAACCCTAACCCCTACCCTAACCCTAACGCGTACCCTAATCCTAACCCGTACCCTAAACCGAGCCCTAACCCTAACACTAACCCTAACCCTAACCCTAACACATACCCTACGCCCTACCCGAACCCCTCCCCGAACCCGTACCCTAAGCCATACCCTAACCCTCACCCTAACCCTAACCCTAACCCTAAGCTACCCTTGACTGCTTCTGCCTCCAATAGATTTCCTAAGCACTAGTGTTTTAAGGAACAGGTTAAAAAGAGAATCCTAATGTGATTTCGTGATAATGGGAGTGTTCCTTATCTTCTCCTAGTGTCTAAACTCTTCTCCATGGCTGGACCCCCAGTAATATTCCTGTACGTGCTAAGGGGTATCTAGAGAGTGGGATAGGTTTAATAACTACCCTCACACGAACGCGTACACTAACCCTAACCCCTACCCTAACCCTAACGCGTACCCTAATCCTAACCCGTACCCTAAACCGAGCCCTAACCCTAACACTAACTCTAACCCTAACCCTAACCCATACCCTACGCCCTACCCGAACCCCTCCCTGAACCCGTACCCTAAACCGTACCCTAACCCTCACCCTAACCCTAACCCTAACCCTAAGCTACCCTTGACGGCTTCTGCCTCCAATAGATTTCCTAAGCACTAGTGTTTTAAGGAACAGGTTAAAAAGAGAATCCTAATGTGATTTCTTGATAATGGGTGTGTTCCTTATCTTCTCCTCGTGTCTAAACTCTTCTCCATGGCTGGACCCCCAAATAATATTCCTTTACGTGCTAAGGGGTATCTAGAGAGTGGGATAGGTTTAATAACTACCCTCACCCTAACGCGTACCCTAACCCTAACCCCTACCCTAACCCTAACGCGTACCCTAATCCTAACCCGTAACCTAAACCGAGCCCTTACCCTAACACTAGCCCTAACCCTAACCCTAACCCATACCCTACGCCCTACCCGAACCCCTCCCCGAACCCGTACCCTAAGCCGTACCCTAACCCTCACCCTAACCCTAACCCTAACCCTAAGCTACCCTTGACGGCTTCTGCCTCCAATAGATTTCCTAAGCACTAGTGTTTTAAGGAACAGGTTAAAAAGAGAATCCTAATGTGATTTCGTGATAATGGGTGTGTTCCTTATCTTCTCCTAGTGTCTAAACTCTTCTCCATGGCTGGACTCCCAAATAATATTCCTATACGTGCTAAGGGGTATCTAGAGAGTGGGATAGGTTTAATAACTACCCTCACCCTAACGCGTAACCTAACCCTAACCGCTACCCTAACCCTAGCGCGTACCCTAATCCTAACCCGTACCCTAAACCGAGCCCTAACCCTAACACTAACTCTAACCCTAACACTAACTCTAACCCTAACCCTAACCCATACCCTACGCCCTACCCGAACCCCTCCCTGAACCCGTACCCTAAACCGTACCCTAACCCTCACCCTAACCCTAACCCTAACCCTAAGCTACCCTTGACGGCTTCTGCCTCCAATAGATTTCCTAAGCACTAGTGTTTTAAGGAACAGGTTAAAAAGAGAATCCTAATGTGATTTCTTGATAATGGGTGTGTTCCTTATCTTCTCCTCGTGTCTAAACTCTTCTCCATGGCTGGACCCCCAAATAATATTCCTTTACGTACTAAGGGGTATCTAGAGAGTGGGATAGGTTTAATAACTACCCTCACCCTAACGCGTACCCTAACCCTAACCCTTACCCTAACCCTAACGCGTACCCTAATCCTAACCCGTACCCTAAACCGAGCCCAAACCCTAACACTAGCCCTAACCCTAACCCTAACCCATACCCTACGCCCTACCCGAACCCCTCCCCGAACCCGTACCCTAAGCCATACCCTAAACCTCACCCTAACCCTAACCCTAACCCTAAGCTACCCTTGACTGCTTCTGCCTCCAATAGATTTCCTAAGCACTAGTGTTTTAAGGAACAGGTTAAAAAGAGAATCCTAATGTGATTTCTTGATAATGGGTGTGTTCCTTATCTTCTCCTAGTGTCTAAACTCTTCTCCATGGCTGGACCCCCAAATAATATTCCTTTACGTACTAAGGGGTATCTAGAGAGTGGGATAGGTTTAATAACTAACCTCACCCTATCGCGTACCCTAACCCTAACACCTACCCTAACACTAACGCGTACCCTAATCCTAACCCGTACCCTAAACCGAGCCCTAACCCTAACACTAACCCTAACCCTAACCCTAACCCATACCCTACGCCCTACCCGCACCCCTCCCCGAACCCGTACCCTAAGCCGTACCCTAACCCTCACCCTAACCCTAACCCTAACCCTAAGCTACCCTTGACGGCTTCTGCCTCCAATAGATTTCCTAAGCACTAGTGTTTTAAGGAACAAGTTAAAAAGAGAATCCTAATGTGATTTCGTGATAATGGGTGTGTTCCTTATTTTCTCCTAGTGTCTAAACTCTTCTCCATGGCTGGACCCCCAAATAATATTCCTTTACGTGCTAAGGGGTATCTAGAGAGTGTGATAGGTTTAATAACTACCCCCACCCTAACACGTACCCTAACTCTAACCGCTACCCTAACCCTAACGCGTACCCTAATCCTAACCCGTACCCTAAACCGAGCCCTAACCCTAACACTAACCCTAACCCTAACCCTAACACATACCCTACGCCCTACCCGAACCCCTCCCCGAACCCGTACCCTAAGCCATACCCTAACCCTCACCCTAACCCTAACCCTAACCCTAAGCTACCCTTGACTGCTTCTGCCTCCAATAGATTTCCTAAGCACTAGTGTTTTAAGGAACAGGTTAAAAAGAGAATCCTAATTTGATTTCGTGATAATGGGAGTGTTCCTTATCTTCTCCTAGTGTCTAAAATCTTCTCCATGGCTGGACCCCCAGTAATATTCCTGTACGTGCTAAGGGGTATCTAGAGAGTGGGATAGGTTTAATAACTACCCTCACCCTAACGCGTACCCTAACCCTAACCGCTACCCTAACCCTAGCGCGTACCCTAATCCTAACCCGTACCCTAAACCGAGCCCTAACCCTAACACTAACTCTAACCCTAACCCTAACCCATACCCTACGCCCTACCCGAACCCCTCCCTGAACCCGTACCCTAAACCGTACCCTAACCCTCACCCTAACCCTAACCCTAACCCTAAGCTACCCTTGACGGCTTCTGCCTCCAATAGATTTCCTAAGCACTAGTGTTTTAAGGAACAGGTTAAAAAGAGAATCCTAATGTGATTTCTTGATAATGGGTGTGTTCCTTATCTTCTCCTCGTGTCTAAACTCTTCTCCATGGCTGGACCCCCAAATAATATTCCTTTACGTGCTAAGGGGTATCTAGAGAGTGGGATAGGTTTAATAACTACCCTCACCCTAACGCGTACCCTAACCCTAACCCCTACCCTAACCCTAACGCGTACCCTAATCCTAACCCGTACCCTAAACCGAGCCCTTACCCTAACACTAGCCCTAACCCTAACCCTAACCCATACCCTACGCCCTACCCGAACCCCTCCCCGAACCCGTACCCTAAGCCGTACCCTAACCCTCACCCTAACCCTAACCCTAACCCTAAGCTACCCTTGACGGCTTCTGCCTCCAATAGATTTCCTAAGCACTAGTGTTTTAAGGAACAGGTTAAAAAGAGAATCCTAATGTGATTTCTTGATAATGGGTGTGTTCCTTATCTTCTCCTCGTGTCTAAACTCTTCTCCATGGCTGGACCCCCAAATAATATTCCTATAAGTGCTAAGGGGTATCTAGAGAGTGGGATAGGTTTAATAACTACCCTCACCCTAAAGCGTACCCTAACCCTAACCCCTACCCTAACAATAACGCGTACCCTAATCCTAACCCGTACCCTAAACCGAGCCCTAACCCTAACACTAACACTAACCCTAACTCTAAACCATACCCTACGCCCTACCCGAACCCCTCCCCGAACCCGTATCCTAAGCCGTACCCTAACCCTCACCCTAACCCTAACCCAAACCCTAAGCTACCCTTGACTGCTTCTGCCTCCAATAGATTTCGTAAGCACTAGTGTTTTAAGGAAGAGTTTAAAAAGAGAATCACGTTGTGATTTCTTGATAATGGGTGTGTTCCTTATCTTCTCCTCGTGTCTAAACTCTTCTCCATGGCTGTACCACCAAATAATAGTCCTTTACGTGCTAAGGGGTATCTAGAGAGTGTGATAGGTTTAATAACTACCCCCACCCTAACGTGTACCCTAACCCTAACCCCTACCCTAACCCTAACGCGTACCCTAATCCTAACCCGTACCCTAAACCGAGCCCTAACCCTAACACTAACCCTAACCCTAACCCTAACCCATACCCTACGCCCTACCCGAACCCCTCCCCGAACCCATACCCTAAGCAATACCCTAACCCTCACCCTAACCCTAACCCAAACCCTAAGCTACCCTTGACTGCTTCTGCCTCCAATAGATTTCCTAAGCACTAGTGTTTTAAGGAACAGGTTAAAAACAGAATCCTAATGTGATTTCGTGATAATGGGAGTGTTCCTTATCTTCTCCTAGTGTCTAAACTCTTCTCCATGGCTGGACCCCCAAATAATATTCCTGTACGTGCTAAGGAGTATCTAGAGAGTGGGATAGGTTTAATAACTACCCTCACCCGAACACGTACACTAACCCTAACCCCTACCCTAACCCTAACGCGTACCCTAATCCTAACCTGTACCCTAAACCGAGCCCTAACCCTAACCCTAACCCATACCCTACGCCCTACCCGAACCCCTCCCCGAACCCGTATCGTAAGCCGTACCCTAACCCTCACCCTAACCCTAACCCTAACCCTAAGCTACCCTTGACTTCTTCTGCCTCCAATAGGTTTCCTAACAACTAGTGTTTTAAGGAACCGTTTAAAAAGAGAATCATATTGTGATTTCTTGATAATGGGTGTGTTCCTTATCTTCTCCTAGTGTCTAAACCCTTCTCCATGGCTGGACCCCCAAATAATATTCCTTTACGTGCTAAGGGGTATCTAGAGAGTGGGTTAGGTTTAATAACTACCCTCACCCTAAAGCGTACCCTAACCCTAACCCCTACCCTAACACTAACGCGTACCCTAATCCTAACCCATACCCTAAACCGAGCCCTAACCCTAACACTAGCCCTAACCCTAACTCTAACCCATACCCTACGCCCTACCCGAACCCCTCCCCAAACCCGTACCCTAAGCCGTACCCTAACCCTCACCCTAACCCTAACCCTAACCCTAAGCTACCCTTGACGGCTTCTGCCTCCAATAGATTTCCTAAGCACTAGTGATTTAAGGAACAGGTTAAAAAGAGAATCCTAATGTGATTTCTTTATAATGGGTGTGTTCCTTATCTTCTCGTGTCTAAACTCTTCTCCATGGCTGGACCCCCAAATAATATTCCTTTACGTGCTAAGGGGTATCTAGAGAGTGGGATAGGTTTAATAACTTCCCTCACCCTAACGCGTATCCTAACCCTAACCCCTACCCTAACCCTAACGCATACCCTAATCCTAACCCGTACCCTAAACCGAGCCCTAACCCTAACACTAGCCCTAACCCTAACCCTAACCCATACCCTACGCCCTACCCGAACCCCTCCCCGAACCCGTACCCTAAGCCGTACCCTAACACTCACCCTAACCCTAACCCTAACCCTAAGCTACCCTTGACTGCTTCTGCCTCCAATAGATTTCCTAAGCACTAGTGTTTTAAGGAACAGTTTAAAAAGAGAATCACATTGTGATTTCTTGATAATGGGTGTGTTCCTTATTTTCTCCTCGTGTCTAAACTCTTCTCCATGGCTGGACCCCCAAATAATAGTCCTTTACGTGCTAAGGGGTATCTAGAGAGTGTGATAGGTTTAATAACTACCCCCACCCTAATGCGTACCCTAAGCCTAACCCCTACCCTAACCCTAACGCGTACCCTAATCCTAACCCGTACCCTAAACCGAGCCCTAACCCTAACACTAACCCTAACCCTAACCCTAACCCATACCCTACGCCCTACCCGAACCCCTCCCCGAACCCGTAACCTAAGCCATACCCTAACCCTCACCCTAACCCTAACCCTAACCCTAAGCTACCCTTGACTGCTTCTGCCTCCAATAGATTTCCTAAGCACTAGTGTTTTAAGGAACAGGTTAAAAAGAGAATCCTAATGTGATTTCTTGATAATGGGTGTGTTCCTTATCTTCTCCTAGTGTCTAAACTCTTCTCCATGGCTGGACCCCCAAATAATATTCCTTTACGTGCTAAGGGGTATCTAGAGAGTGGGATAGGTTTAATAACTACCCTCACCCTAACGCGTACCCTAACCCTAACCCCTACCCTAACCCTAACGCGTACCCTAATCCTAACCCGTACCCTAAACCGAGCCCTAACCCTAACACTAGCCCTAACCCTAACCCTAACCCATACCCTACGACCTACCCGAACCCCTCCCCGAACCCGTACCCTAAGCAATACCCTAACCCTCACCCTAACCCTAACCCTAACCCTAAGCTACCCTTGACTGCTTCTGCCTCCAATAGATTTCCTAAGCACTAGTGTTTTAAGGAACAGGTTAAAAAGAGAATCCTAATGTGATTTCGTGATAATGGGAGTGTTCCTTATCTTCTCCTAGTGTCTAAACTCTTCTCCATGGCTGGACCCCCAATAATATTCCTGTACGTGCTAAGGGGTATCTAGAGAGTGGGATAGGTTTAATAACTACCCTCACCCGAACGCGTACACTAACCCTAACCCCTACCCTAACCCTAACGCGTACCCTAATCCTAACCAGTACCCTAAACCGAGCCCTAACCCTAACCCTAACCCATACCCTACGCCCTACCCGAACCCCTCCCCGAACCCGTACCCTAAGCCGTACCCTAACCCTCACCCTAACCCTAACCCTAACCCTAAGCTACCCTTGACGGCTTCTGCCTCCAATAGATTTCCTAAGCACTAGTGTTTTAAGGAACAGGTTAAAAAGAGAATCCTAATGTGATTTCGTGATAATGGTTGTGTTCCTTATTTTCTCCTAGTGTCTAAACACTTCTCCATGGCTGGACCCCCAAATAATATTCCTTTACGTGCTAAGGGGTATCTAGAGAGTGGGATAGGTTTAATAACTTCCCTCACCCTAACGCGTATCCTAACCCTAACCCCTACCCTAACCCTAGCGCGTACCCTAATCCTAACCCGTACCCTAAACCCAGCCCTAACCCTAACACTAACTCTAACCCTAACCCTAACCCATACCCTACGCCCTACCCGAACCCCTCCCTGAACCCGTACCCTAAACCGTACCCTAACCCTCACCCTAACCCTAACCCTAACCCTAAGCTACCCTTGACGGCTACTGCCTCCAATAGATTTGCTAAGCACTAGTGTTTTAAGGAACAGGTTAAACAGAGAATCCTAATGTGATTTCTTAATAATGGGTGTGTTCCTTATCTTCTCCTCGTGTCTAAACTCTTCTCCTTGGCTGGACCCCCAAATAATATTCCTTTACGTGCTAAGGGGTATCTAGAGAGTGGGATAGGTTTAATAACTACCCTCACCCTAACGCGTACCCTAACCCTAACCCCTACCCTAACCCTAACGCGTACCCTAATCCTAACCCGTACCCTAAACCGAGCCCTAACCCTAACACTAGCCCTAACCCTAACCCTAACCCATACCCTACGACCTACCCGAACCCCTCCCCGAACCCGTACCCTAAGCAATACCCTAACCCTCACCCTAACCCTAACCCTAACCCTAAGCTACCCTTGACGGCTTCTGCCTCCAATAGATTTCCTAAGCACTAGTGATTTAAGGAACAGGTTAAAAAGAGAATCCTAATGTGATTTCTTGATAATGGTTCTGTTCCTTATCTTCTCGTGTCTAAACTCTTCTCCATGGCTGGACCCCCAAATAATATTCCTTTACGTGCTAAGGGGTATCTAGAGAGTGGGATAGGTTTAATAACTTCCCTCACCCTAACGCGTATCCTAACCCTAACCCCTACCCTAACCCTAGCGCGTACCCTAATCCTAACCCGTACCCTAAACCCAGCACTAACCCTAACACTAACTCTAACCCTAACCCTAACCCATACCCTACGCCCTACCCGAACCCCTCCCTGAACCCGTACCCTAAACCGTACCCTAACCCTCACCCTAACCCTAACCCTAACCCTAAGCTACCCTTGACGGCTTCTGCTTCCAATAGATTTGCTAAGCACTAGTGTTTTAAGGAACAGGTTAAAAAGAGAATCCTAATGTGATTTCTTAATAATGGGTGTGTTCCTTATCTTCTCCTCGTGTCTAAACTCTTCTCCTTGGCTGGACCCCCAAATAATATTCCTTTACGTGCTAAGGGGTATCTAGAGAGTGGGATAGGTTTAATAACTACCCTCACCCTAACGCGTACCCTAACCCTAACCCCTACCCTAACCCTAACGCGTACCCTAATCCTAACCCGTACCCTAAACCGAGCCCTAACCCTAACACTAGCCCTAACCCTAACCCTAACCCATACCCTACGACCTACCCGAACCCCTCCCCGAACCCGTACCCTAAGCAATACCCTAACCCTCACCCTAACCCTAACCCTAACCCTAAGCTACCCTTGACTGCTTCTGCCTCCAATAGATTTCCTAAGCACTAGTGTTTTAAGGAACAGGTTAAAAAGAGAATCCTAATGTGATTTCGTGATAATGGGAGTGTTCCTTATCTTCTCCTAGTGTCTAAACTCTTCTCCATGGCTGGACCCCCAATAATATTCCTGTACGTGCTAAGGGGTATCTAGAGAGTGGGATAGGTTTAATAACTACCCTCACCCGAACGCGTACACTAACCCTAACCCCTACCCTAACCCTAACGCGTACCCTAATCCTAACCAGTACCCTAAACCGAGCCCTAACCCTAACCCTAACCCATACCCTACGCCCTATCCGAACCCCTTCCCGAACCCGTACCCTAAGCCGTACCCTAACCCTCACCCTAACCCTAACCCTAACCCTAAGCTACCCTTGACGGCTTCTGCCTCCAATAGATTTCCTAAGCACTAGTGTTTTAAGGAACAGTTTAAAAAGAGAATCACATTGTGATTTCTTGATAATGGGTGTGTTCCTTATTTTCTCCTCGTGTCTAAACTCTTCTCCATGGCTGGACCCCCAAATAATATTCCTTTACGTACTAAGGGGTATCTAGAGAGTGGGATAGGTTTAATAACTAACCTCACCCTATCGCGTACCCTAACCCTAACACCTACCCTAACATTAACGCGTACCCTAATCCGAACCCGTACCCTAAACCGAGCCCTAACCCTAACACTAACCCTAACCCTAACCCTAACCCATACCCTACGCCCTACCCTAACCCCTCCCCGAACCCGTACCCTAAGCCGTACCCTAACCCTCACCCTAACCCTAACCCTAACCCTAAGCTACCCTTGACGGCTTCTGCCTCCAATAGATTTCCTAAGCACTAGTGTTTTAAGGAACAGGTTAAAAAGAGAATCCTAATGTGATTTCGTGATAATGGTTGTGTTCCTTATTTTCTCCTAGTGTCTAAACACTTCTCCATGGCTGGACCCCCAAATAATATTCCTTTACGTGCTAAGGGGTATCTAGAGAGTGGGATAGGTTTAATAACTTCCCTCACCCTAACGCGTATCCTAACCCTAACCCCTACCCTAACCCTAGCGCGTACCCTAATCCTAACCCGTACCCTAAACCCAGCCCTAACCCTAACACTAACTCTAACCCTAACCCTAACCCATACCCTACGCCCTACCCGAACCCCTCCCTGAACCCGTACCCTAAACCGTACCCTAACCCTCACCCTAACCCTAACCCTAACCCTAAGCTACCCTTGACGGCTACTGCCTCCAATAGATTTGCTAAGCACTAGTGTTTTAAGGAACAGGTTAAACAGAGAATCCTAATGTGATTTCTTAATAATGGGTGTGTTCCTTATCTTCTCCTCGTGTCTAAACTCTTCTCCTTGGCTGGACCCCCAAATAATATTCCTTTACGTGCTAAGGGGTATCTAGAGAGTGGGATAGGTTTAATAACTACCCTCACCCTAACGCGTACCCTAACCCTAACCCCTACCCTAACCCTAACGCGTACCCTAATCCTAACCCGTACCCTAAACCGAGCCCTAACCCTAACACTAGCCCTAACCCTAACCCTAACCCATACCCTACGACCTACCCGAACCCCTCCCCGAACCCGTACCCTAAGCAATACCCTAACCCTCACCCTAACCCTAACCCTAACCCTAAGCTACCCTTGACGGCTTCTGCCTCCAATAGATTTCCTAAGCACTAGTGATTTAAGGAACAGGTTAAAAAGAGAATCCTAATGTGATTTCTTGATAATGGTTCTGTTCCTTATCTTCTCGTGTCTAAACTCTTCTCCATGGCTGGACCCCCAAATAATATTCCTTTACGTGCTAAGGGGTATCTAGAGAGTGGGATAGGTTTAATAACTTCCCTCACCCTAACGCGTATCCTAACCCTAACCCCTACCCTAACCCTAGCGCGTACCCTAATCCTAACCCGTACCCTAAACCGAGCCCTAACCCTAACACTAACCCTAACCCTAACCCTATCCCATACCCTACGCCCTACCCGCACCCCTCCCCGAACCCGTTCCCTAAGCCGTACCCTAACCCTCACCCTAACCCTAACCCTAACCCTAAGCTACCCTTGACGGCTTCTGCCTCCAATAGATTTCCTAAGCACTAGTGTTTTAAGGAACAGGTTAAAAAGAGAATCCTAATGTGATTTCGTGATAATGGTTGTGTTCCTTATTTTCTCCTAGTGTCTAAACACTTCTCCATGGCTGGACCCCCAAATAATATTCCTTTACGTGCTAAGGGGTATCTAGAGAGTGGGATAGGTTTAATAACTTCCCTCACCCTAACGCGTATCCTAACCCTAACCCCTACCCTAACCCTAGCGCGTACCCTAATCCTAACCCGTACCCTAAACCCAGCACTAACCCTAACACTAACTCTAACCCTAACCCTAACCCATACCCTACGCCCTACCCGAACCCCTCCCTGAACCCGTACCCTAAACCGTACCCTAACCCTCACCCTAACCCTAACCCTAACCCTAAGCTACCCTTGACGGCTTCTGCTTCCAATAGATTTGCTAAGCACTAGTGTTTTAAGGAACAGGTTAAAAAGAGAATCCTAATGTGATTTCTTAATAATGGGTGTGTTCCTTATCTTCTCCTCGTGCCTAAACTCTTCTCCTTGGCTGGACCCCCAAATAATATTCCTTTACGTGCTAAGGGGTATCTAGAGAGTGGGATAGGTTTAATAACTACCCTCACCCTAACGCGTACCCTAACCCTAACCCCTACCCTAACCCTAACGCGTACCCTAATCCTAACCCGTACCCTAAACCGAGCCCTAACCCTAACACTAGCCCTAACCCTAACCCTAACCCATACCCTACGACCTACCCGAACCCCTCCCCGAACCCGTACCCTAAGCAATACCCTAACCCTCACCCTAACCCTAACCCTAACCCTAAGCTACCCTTGACTGCTTCTGCCTCCAATAGATTTCCTAAGCACTAGTGTTTTAAGGAACAGGTTAAAAAGAGAATCCTAATGTGATTTCGTGATAATGGGAGTGTTCCTTATCTTCTCCTAGTGTCTAAACTCTTCTCCATGGCTGGACCCCCAATAATATTCCTGTACGTGCTAAGGGGTATCTAGAGAGTGGGATAGGTTTAATAACTACCCTCACCCGAACGCGTACACTAACCCTAACCCCTACCCTAACCCTAACGCGTACCCTAATCCTAACCAGTACCCTAAACCGAGCCCTAACCCTAACCCTAACCCATACCCTACGCCCTACCCGAACCCCTTCCCGAACCCGTACCCTAAGCCGTACCCTAACCCTCACCCTAACCCTAACCCTAACCCTAAGCTACCCTTGACGGCTTCTGCCTCCAATAGATTTCCTAAGCACTAGTGTTTTAAGGAACAGTTTAAAAAGAGAATCACATTGTGATTTCTTGATAATGGGTGTGTTCCTTATTTTCTCCTCGTGTCTAAACTCTTCTCCATGGCTGGACCCCCAAATAATATTCCTTTACGTACTAAGGGGTATCTAGAGAGTGGGATAGGTTTAATAACTAACCTCACCCTATCGCGTACCCTAACCCTAACACCTACCCTAACATTAACGCGTACCCTAATCCGAACCCGTACCCTAAACCGAGCCCTAACCCTAACACTAACCCTAACCCTAACCCTAACCCATACCCTACGCCCTACCCTAACCCCTCCCCGAACCCGTACCCTAAGCCGTACCCTAACCCTCACCCTAACCCTAACCCTAACCCTAAGCTACCCTTGACGGCTTCTGCCTCCAATAGATTTCCTAAGCACTAGTGTTTTAAGGAACAGGTTAAAAAGAGAATCCTAATGTGATTTCGTGATAATGGTTGTGTTCCTTATTTTCTCCTAGTGTCTAAACACTTCTCCATGGCTGGACCCCCAAATAATATTCCTTTACGTGCTAAGGGGTATCTAGAGAGTGGGATAGGTTTAATAACTTCCCTCACCCTAACGCGTATCCTAACCCTAACCCCTACCCTAACCCTAGCGCGTACCCTAATCCTAACCCGTACCCTAAACCCAGCCCTAACCCTAACACTAACTCTAACCCTAACCCTAACCCATACCCTACGCCCTACCCGAACCCCTCCCTGAACCCGTACCCTAAACCGTACCCTAACCCTCACCCTAACCCTAACCCTAACCCTAAGCTACCCTTGACGGCTACTGCCTCCAATAGATTTGCTAAGCACTAGTGTTTTAAGGAACAGGTTTAAAAGAGAATCCTAATGTGATTTCTTAATAATGGGTGTGTTCCTTATCTTCTCCTCGTGTCTAAACTCTTCTCCTTGGCTGGACCCCCAAATAATATTCCTTTACGTGCTAAGGGGTATCTAGAGAGTGGGATAGGTTTAATAACTACCCTCACCCTAACGCGTACCCTAACCCTAACCCCTACCCTAACCCTAACGCGTACCCTAATCCTAACCCGTACCCTAAACCGAGCCCTAACCCTAACACTAGCCCTAACCCTAACCCTAACCCATACCCTACGACCTACCCGAACCCCTCCCCGAACCCGTACCCTAAGCAATACCCTAACCCTCACCCTAACCCTAACCCTAACCCTAAGCTACCCTTGACGGCTTCTGCCTCCAATAGATTTCCTAAGCACTAGTGATTTAAGGAACAGGTTAAAAAGAGAATCCTAATGTGATTTCTTGATAATGGTTGTGTTCCTTATCTTCTCGTGTCTAAACTCTTCTCCATGGCTGGACCCCCAAATAATATTCCTTTACGTGCTAAGGGGTATCTAGAGAGTGGGATAGGTTTAATAACTTCCCTCACCCTAACGCGTATCCTAACCCTAACCCCTACCCTAACCCTAGCGCGTACCCTAATCCTAACCCGTACCCTAAACCGAGCCCTAACCCTAACACTAACCCTAACCCTAACCCTATCCCATACCCTACGCCCTACCCGCACCCCTCCCCGAACCCGTACCCTAAGCCGTACCCTAACCCTCACCCTAACCCTAACCCTAACCCTAAGCTACCCTTGACGGCTTCTGCCTCCAATAGATTTCCTAAGCACTAGTGTTTTAAGGAACAGGTTAAAAAGAGAATCCTAATGTGATTTCTTGATAATGGGTGTGTTCCTTATCTTCTCCTCGTGTCTAAACTCTTCTCCATGGCTGGACCCCCAAATAATATTCCTATACGTGCTAAGGGGTATCTAGAGAGTGGGATAGGTTTAATAACTACCCTCACCCTAACGCGTACCCTAACCCTAACCGCTACCCTAACCCTAGCGCGTACCCTAATCCTAACCCGTACCCTAAACCGAGCCCTAACCCTAACACTAACTCTAACCCTAACCCTAAGCCATACCCTACGCCCTACCCAAACCCCTCCCTGAACCCGTACCCTAAACCGTACCCTAACCCTCACCCTAACCCTAACCCTAACCCTAAGCTACCCTTGACGGCTTCTGCCTCCAATAGATTTCCTAAGCACTAGTGTTTTAAGGAACAGGTTAAAAAGAGAATCCTAATGTGATTTCGTGATAATGGGTGTGTTCCTTATCTTCTCCTAGTGTCTAAACTCTTCTCCATGGCTGGACTCCCAAATAATATTCCTACACGTGCTAAGGGGTATCTAGAGAGTGGGATAGGTTTAATAACTACCCTCACCCTAACGCGTACCCTAACCCTAACCGCTACCCTAACCCTAGCGCGTACCCTAATCCTAACCCGTACCCTAAACCGAGCCCTAACCCTAACACTAACTCTAACCCTAACACTAACTCTAACCCTAACCCTAACCCATACCCTACGCCCTACCCGAACCCCTCCCTGAACCCGTACCCTAAACCGTACCCTAACCCTCACCCTAACCCTAACCCTAACCCTAAGCTACCCTTGACGGCTTCTGCCTCCAATAGATTTCCTAAGCACTAGTGTTTTAAGGAACAGGTTAAAAAGAGAATCCTAATGTGATTTCTTGATAATGGGTGTGTTCCTTATCTTCTCCTCGTGTCTAAACTCTTCTCCATGGCTGGACCCCCAAATAATATTCCTTTACGTGCTAAGGGGTATCTAGAGAGTGGGATAGGTTTAATAACTACCCCCACCCTAACGCGTACCCTAACCCTAACCCCTACCCTAACCCTAACCCGTACCCTAATCCTAACCCGTACCCTAAACCGAGCCCTAACCCTAACACTAACCCTAACCCTAACCCTAACCCATACCCTACGCACTACCCGAACCCCTCCCCGAACCCGTACCCTAAGCCATACCCTAAACCTCACCCTAACCCTAACCCTAACCCTAAGCTACCCTTGACTGCTTCTGCCTCCAATAGATTTCCTAAGCACTAGTGTTTTAAGGAACAGGTTAAAAAGAGAATCCTAATGTGATTTCTTGATAATGGGTGTGTTCCTTATCTTCTCCTAGTGTCTAAACTCTTCTCCATGGCTGGACCCCCAAATAATATTCCTTTACGTACTAAGGGGTATCTAGAGAGTGGGATAGGTTTAATAACTAACCTCACCCTATCGCGTACCCTAACCCTAACACCTACCCTAACACTAACGCGTACCCTAACCCTAACCCCTACCCTAACCCTAACGCGTACCCTAATCCTAAACCGTACCCTAAACCGAGCCCTAACCCTAACACTAACCCTAACCCTAACCCTAACACATACCCTACGCCCTACCCGAACCCCTCCCCGAACCCGTACCCTAAGCCATACCCTAACCCTCACCCTAACCCTAACCCTAACCCTAAGCTACCCTTGACTGCTTCTGCCTCCAATAGATTTCCTAAGCACTAGTGTTTTAAGGAACAGGTTAAAAAGAGAATCCTAATGTGATTTCGTGATAATGGGAGTGTTCCTTATCTTCTCCTAGTGTCTAAACTCTTCTCCATGGCTGGACCCCCAGTAATATTCCTGTACGTGCTAAGGGGTATCTAGAGAGTGGGATAGGTTTAATAACTACCCTCACACGAACGCGTACACTAACCCTAACCCCTACCCTAACCCTAACGCGTACTCTAATCCTAACCCGTACCCTAAACCGAGCCCTAACCCTAACACTAACTCTAACCCTAACCCTAACCCATACCCTACGCCCTACCCGAACCCCTCCCTGAACCCGTACCCTAAACCGTACCCTAACCCTCACCCTAACCCTAACCCTAACCCTAAGCTACCCTTGACGGCTTCTGCCTCCAATAGATTTCCTAAGCACTAGTGTTTTAAGGAACAGGTTAAAAAGAGAATCCTAATGTGATTTCTTGATAATGGGTGTGTTCCTTATCTTCTCCTCGTGTCTAAACTCTTCTCCATGGCTGGACCCCCAAATAATATTCCTTTACGTGCTAAGGGGTATCTAGAGAGTGGGATAGGTTTAATAACTACCCTCACCCTAACGCGTACCCTAACCCTAACCCCTACCCTAACCCTAACGCGTACCCTAATCCTAACCCGTACCCTAAACCGAGCCCTTACCCTAACACTAGCCCTAACCCTAACCCTAACCCATACCCTACGCCCTACCCGAACCCCTCCCCGAACCCGTACCCTAAGCCGTACCCTAACCCTCACCCTAACCCTAACCCTAACCCTAAGCTACCCTTGACGGCTTCTGCCTCCAATAGATTTCCTAAGCACTAGTGTTTTAAGGAACAGGTTAAAAAGAGAATCCTAATGTGATTTCGTGATAATGGGTGTGTTCCTTATCTTCTCCTAGTGTCTAAACTCTTCTCCATGGCTGGACTCCCAAATAATATTCCTATACGTGCTAAGGGGTATCTAGAGAGTGGGATAGGTTTAATAACTACCCTCACCCTAACGCGTACCCTAACCCTAACCGCTACCCTAACCCTAGCGCGTACCCTAATCCTAACCCGTACCCTAAACCGAGCCCTAACCCTAACACTAACTCTAACCCTAACCCTAACCCATACCCTACGCCCTACCCGAACCCCTCCCTGAACCCGTACCCTAAACCGTACCCTAACCCTCACCCTAACCCTAACCCTAACCCTAAGCTACCCTTGACGGCTTCTGCCTCCAATAGATTTCCTAAGCACTAGTGTTTTAAGGAACAGGTTAAAAAGAGAATCCTAATGTGATTTCTTGATAATGGGTGTGTTCCTTATCTTCTCCTCGTGTCTAAACTCTTCTCCATGGCTGGACCCCCAAATAATATTCCTTTACGTGCTAAGGGGTATCTAGAGAGTGGGATAGGTTTAATAACTACCCTCACCCTAACGCGTACCCTAACCCTAACCCCTACCCTAACCCTAACGCGTACCCTAATCCTAACCCGTACCCTAAACCGAGCCCTAACCCTAACACTAGCCCTAACCCTAACCCTAACCCATACCCTACGCCCTACCCGAACCCCTCCCCGAACCCGTACCCTAAGCCGTACCCTAACCCTCACCCTAACCCTAACCCTAACCCTTAGCTACCCTTGACTGCTTCTGCCTACAATAGATTTCCTAAGCACTAGTGTTTTAAGGAACAGTTTAAAAAGAGAATCACATTGTGATTTCTTGATAATGGGTGTGTTCCTTATCTTCTCCTCGTGTCTAAACTCTTCTCCATGGCTGTACCCCCAAATAATAGTCCTTTACGTGCTAAGGGGTATCTAGAGAGTGTGATAGGTTTAATAACTACCCCCACCCTAACGCGTACCCTAACCCTAACCCCTACCCTAACCCTAACGCGTACCCTAATCTTAACCCGTACCCTAAACCGAGCCCTAACCCTAACACTAACCCTAACCCTAACCCTAACCCATACCCTACGCCCTACCCGAAC
This sequence comes from Balaenoptera acutorostrata, assembly GCF_949987535.1. Classification (NCBI taxonomy): domain Eukaryota; kingdom Metazoa; phylum Chordata; class Mammalia; order Artiodactyla; family Balaenopteridae; genus Balaenoptera; species Balaenoptera acutorostrata. The sequence continues at coordinate 148,799 of NW_026646478.1, forward strand.
CCCTCCCCGAACCCGTACCCTAAGCCATACCCTAAACCTCACCCTAACCCTAACCCTAACCCTAAGCTACCCTTGACTGCTTCTGCCTCCAATAGATTTCCTAAGCACTAGTGTTTTAAGGAACAGGTTAAAAAGAGAATCCTAATGTGATTTCTTGATAATGGGTGTGTTCCTTATCTTCTCCTAGTGTCTAAACTCTTCTCCATGGCTGGACCCCCAAATAATATTCCTTTACGTACTAAGGGGTATCTAGAGAGTGGGATAGGTTTAATAACTAACCTCACCCTATCGCGTACCCTAACCCTAACACCTACCCTAACACTAACGCGTACCCTAATCCTAACCCGTACCCTAAACCGAGCCCTAACCCTAACACTAACCCTAACCCTAACCCTAACCCATACCCTACGCCCTACCCGCACCCCTCCCCGAACCCGTACCCTAAGCCGTACCCTAACCCTCACCCTAACCCTAACCCTAACCCTAAGCTACCCTTGACGGCTTCTGCCTCCAATAGATTTCCTAAGCACTAGTGTTTTAAGGAACAGGTTAAAAAGAGAATCCTAATGTGATTTCGTGATAATGGGTGTGTTCCTTATTTTCTCCTAGTGTCTAAACTCTTCTCCATGGCTGGACCCCCAAATAATATTCCTTTACGTGCTAAGGGGTATCTAGAGAGTGTGATAGGTTTAATAACTACCCCCACCCTAACACGTACCCTAACTCTAACCCCTACCCTAACCCTAACGCGTACCGTAATCCTAACCCGTACCCTAAACCGAGCCCTAACCCTAACACTAACCCTAACCCTAACCCTAAGCTACCCTTGACTGCTTCTGCCTCCAATAGATTTCCTAAGCACTAGTGTTTTAAGGAACAGGTTAAAAAGAGAATCCTAATGTGATTTCGTGATAATGGGAGTGTTCCTTATCTTCTCCTAGTGTCTAAAATCTTCTCCATGGCTGGACCCCCAGTAATATTCCTGTACGTGCTAAGGGGTATCTAGAGAGTGGGATAGGTTTAATAACTACCCTCACACGAACGCGTACACTAACCCTAACCCCTACCCTAACCCTAACGCGTACCCTAATCCTAAACTGTACCCTAAACCGAGCCCTAACCCTAACCCTAACCCATACCCTACGCCCTACCCGAACCCCTCCCCGAACCCGTACCCTAAGCCATACCCTAACCCTCACCCTAACCCTAACCCTAACCCTAAGCTACCCTTGACGGCTTCTGCCTCCAATAGATTTCCTAAGCACTAGTGTTTTAAGGAACATGTTAAAAAGAGAATCCTAATGTGATTTCTTGATAATGGGTGTGTTCCTTATCTTCTCCTCGTGTCTAAACTCTTCTCCATGGCTGGACCCCCAAATAATATTCCTATACGTGCTAAGGGGTATCTAGAGAGTGGGATAGGTTTAATAACTACCCTCACCCTAACGCGTACCCTAACCCTAACCGCTACCCTAACCCTAGCGCGTACCCTAATCCTAACCCGTACCCTAAACCGAGCCCTAACCCTAACACTAACTCTAACCCTAACCCTAACCCATACCCTACGCCCTACCCGAACCCCTCCCTGAACCCGTACCCTAAGCCGTACCCTAACCCTCACCCTAACCCTAACCCTAAGCTACCCTTGACGGCTTCTGCCTCCAATAGATTCCCTAAGCACTAGTGTTTTAAGGAACACGTTAAAAAGAGAATCCTAATGTGATTTCTTGATAATGGGTGTGTTCCTTATCTTCTCCTCGTGTCTAAACTCTTCTCTATGGCTGGACCCCCAAATAATATTCCTTTACGTGCTAAGGGGTATCTAGAGAGTGGGATAGGTTTAATAACTACCCTCACCCTAACGCGTACCCTAACCCTAACCCCTACCCTAACCCTAACGCGTACCCTAATCCTAAACCGTACCCTAAACCGAGCCCTTACCCTAACACTAGCCCGAACCCTAACCCTAACCCATACCCTACGCCCTACCCGAACCCCTCCCCGAACCCGTACCCTAAGCCGTACCCTAACCCTCACCCTAACCCTAACCCTAACCCTAAGCTACCCTTGACGGCTTCTGCCTCCAATAGATTTCCTAAGCACTAGTGATTTAAGGAACAGGTTAAAAAGAGAATCCTAATGTGATTTCTTGATAATGGGTGTGTTCCTTATCTTCTCCTCGTGTCTAAACTCTTCTCCATGGCTGGACCCCCAAATAATATTCCTATACGTGCTAAGGGGTATCTAGAGAGTGGGATAGGTTTAATAACTACCCTCACCCTAAAGCGTACCCTAACCCTAACCCCTACCCTAACAATAACGCGTACCCTAATCCTAACCCGTACCCTAAACCGAGCCCTAACCCTAACACTAACACTAACCCTAACTCTAAACCATACCCTACGCCCTACCCGAACCCCTCCCCGAACCCGTATCCTAAGCCGTACCCTAACCCTCACCCTAACCCTAACCCAAACCCTAAGCTACCCTTGACTGCTTCTGCCTCCAATAGATTTCGTAAGCACTAGTGTTTTAAGGAAGAGTTTAAAAAGAGAATCACGTTGTGATTTCTTGATAATGGGTGTGTTCCTTATCTTCTCCTCGTGTCTAAACTCTTCTCCATGGCTGTACCACCAAATAATAGTCCTTTACGTGCTAAGGGGTATCTAGAGAGTGTGATAGGTTTAATAACTACCCCCACCCTAACGTGTACCCTAACCCTAACCCCTACCCTAACCCTAACGCGTACCCTAATCCTAACCCGTACCCTAAACCGAGCCCTAACCCTAACACTAACCCTAACCCTAACCCTAACCCATACCCTACGCCCTACCCGAACCCCTCCCCGAACCCGTACCCTAAGCCATACCCTAACCCTCACCCTAACCCTAACCCAAACCCTAAGCTACCCTTGACTGCTTCTGCCTCCAATAGATTTCCTAAGCACTAGTGTTTTAAGGAACAGGTTAAAAAGAGAATCCTAATGTGATTTCGTGATAATGGGTGTGTTCCTTATCTTCTCCTAGTGTCTAAACTCTTCTCCATGGCTGGACCCCCAAATAATATTCCTTTACGTACTAAGGGGTATCTAGAGAGTGGGATAGGTTTAATAACTAACCTCACCCTATCGCGTACCCTAACCCTAACACCTACCCTAACACTAACGCGTACCCTAATCCTAACCCATACCCTAAACCGAGCCCTAACCCTAACACTAACCGTAACCCTAACCCTAATCCATAGCCTATGCCCTACCCGCACCCCTCCCCGAACCCGTACCCTAAGCCGTACCCTAACCCTCACCCTAACCCTAACCCTAACCCTAAGCTACCCTTGACGGCTTCTGCCTCCAATAGACTTCCTAAGCACTAGTGTTTTAAGGAACAGGTTAAAAACAGAATCCTAATGTGATTTCGTGATAATGGGAGTGTTCCTTATCTTCTCCTAGTGTCTAAACTCTTCTCCATGGCTGGACCCCCAAATAATATTCCTGTACGTGCTAAGGGGTATCTAGAAAGTGGGATAGGTTTAATAACTACCCTCACCCGAACGCGTACACTAACCCTAACCCCTACCCTAACCCTAACGCGTACCCTAATCCTAACCTGTACCCTAAACCGACCCCTAACCCTAACCCTAACCCATACCCTACGCCCTACCCGAACCCCTCCCCGAACCCGTATCGTAAGACGTACCCTAACCCTCACCCTAACCCTAACCCTAACCCTAAGCTACCCTTGACGGCTTCTGCCTCCAATAGATTTCCTAAGCACTAGTGTTTTAAGGAACAGGTTAAAAAGAGAATCCTAATGTGATTTCGTGATAATGGGTGTGTTCCTTATCTTCTCCTAGTGTCTAAACTCTTCTCCATGGCTGGACTCCCAAATAATATTCCTATACGTGCTAAGGGGTATCTAGAGAGTGGGATAGGTTTAATAACTACCCTCACCCTAACGCGTACCCTAACCCTAACCGCTACCCTAACCCTAGCGCGTACCCTAATCCTAACCCGTACCCTAAACCGAGCCCTAACCCTAACACTAACTCTAACCCTAACCCTAACCCATACCCTACGCCCTACCCGAACCCCTCCCTGAACCCGTACCCTAAACCGTACCCTAACCCTCACCCTAACCCTAACCCTAACCCTAAGCTACCCTTGACGGCTTCTGCCTCCAATAGATTTCCTAAGCACTAGTGTTTTAAGGAACAGGTTAAAAAGAGAATCCTAATGTGATTTCTTGATAATGGGTGTGTTCCTTATCTTCTCCTCGTGTCTAAACTCTTCTCCATGGCTGGACCCCCAAATAATATTCCTTTACGTGCTAAGGGGTATCTAGAGAGTGGGATAGGTTTAATAACTACCCTCACCCTAACGCGTACCCTAACCCTAACCCCTAACCTAACCCTAACGCGTACCCTAATCCTAACCCGTACCCTAAACCGAGCCCTAACCCTAACACTAGCCCTAACCCTAACCCTAACCCATACCCTACGCCCTACCCGAACCCCTCCCCGAACCCGTACCCTAAGCCGTACCCTAACCCTCACCCTAACCCTAACCCTAACCCTTAGCTACCCTTGACTGCTTCTGCCTACAATAGATTTCCTAAGCACTAGTGTTTTAAGGAACAGTTTAAAAAGAGAATCACATTGTGATTTCTTGATAATGGGTGTGTTCCTTATCTTCTCCTCGTGTCTAAACTCTTCTCCATGGCTGTACCCCCAAATAATAGTCCTTTACGTGCTAAGGGGTATCTAGAGAGTGTGATAGGTTTAATAACTACCCCCACCCTAACGCGTACCCTAACCCTAACCCCTACCCTAACCCTAACGCGTACCCTAATCTTAACCCGTACCCTAAACCGAGCCCTAACCCTAACACTAACCCTAACCCTAACCCTAACCCATACCCTACGCCCTACCCGAACCCCTCCCCGAACCCGTACCCTAAGCCATACCCTAAACCTCACCCTAACCCTAACCCTAACCCTAAGCTACCCTTGACTGCTTCTGCCTCCAATAGATTTCCTAAGCACTAGTGTTTTAAGGAACAGGTTAAAAAGAGAATCCTAATGTGATTTCTTGATAATGGGTGTGTTCCTTATCTTCTCCTAGTGTCTAAACTCTTCTCCATGGCTGGACCCCCAAATAATATTCCTTTACGTACTAAGGGGTATCTAGAGAGTGGGATAGGTTTAATAACTAACCTCACCCTATCGCGTACCCTAACCCTAACACCTACCCTAACACTAACGCGTACCCTAATCCTAACCCGTACCCTAAACCGAGCCCTAACCCTAACACTAACCCTAACCCTAACCCTAACCCATACCCTACGCCCTACCCGCACCCCTCCCCGAACCCGTACCCTAAGCCGTACCCTAACCCTCACCCTAACCCTAACCCTAACCCTAAGCTACCCTTGACGGCTTCTGCCTCCAATAGATTTCCTAAGCACTAGTGTTTTAAGGAACAGGTTAAAAAGAGAATCCTAATGTGATTTCGTGATAATGGGTGTGTTCCTTATTTTCTCCTAGTGTCTAAACTCTTCTCCATGGCTGGACCCCCAAATAATATTCCTTTACGTGCTAAGGGGTATCTAGAGAGTGTGATAGGTTTAATAACTACCCCCACCCTAACACGTACCCTAACTCTAACCCCTACCCTAACCCTAACGCGTACCGTAATCCTAACCCGTACCCTAAACCGAGCCCTAACCCTAACACTAACCCTAACCCTAACCCTAAGCTACCCTTGACTGCTTCTGCCTCCAATAGATTTCCTAAGCACTAGTGTTTTAAGGAACAGGTTAAAAAGAGAATCCTAATGTGATTTCGTGATAATGGGAGTGTTCCTTATCTTCTCCTAGTGTCTAAAATCTTCTCCATGGCTGGACCCCCAGTAATATTCCTGTACGTGCTAAGGGGTATCTAGAGAGTGGGATAGGTTTAATAACTACCCTCACACGAACGCGTACACTAACCCTAACCCCTACCCTAACCCTAACGCGTACCCTAATCCTAAACTGTACCCTAAACCGAGCCCTAACCCTAACCCTAACCCATACCCTACGCCCTACCCGAACCCCTCCCCGAACCCGTACCCTAAGCCATACCCTAACCCTCACCCTAACCCTAACCCTAACCCTAAGCTACCCTTGACGGCTTCTGCCTCCAATAGATTTCCTAAGCACTAGTGTTTTAAGGAACATGTTAAAAAGAGAATCCTAATGTGATTTCTTGATAATGGGTGTGTTCCTTATCTTCTCCTCGTGTCTAAACTCTTCTCCATGGCTGGACCCCCAAATAATATTCCTATACGTGCTAAGGGGTATCTAGAGAGTGGGATAGGTTTAATAACTACCCTCACCCTAACGCGTACCCTAACCCTAACCGCTACCCTAACCCTAGCGCGTACCCTAATCCTAACCCGTACCCTAAACCGAGCCCTAACCCTAACACTAACTCTAACCCTAACCCTAACCCATACCCTACGCCCTACCCGAACCCCTCCCTGAACCCGTACCCTAAGCCGTACCCTAACCCTCACCCTAACCCTAACCCTAAGCTACCCTTGACGGCTTCTGCCTCCAATAGATTCCCTAAGCACTAGTGTTTTAAGGAACACGTTAAAAAGAGAATCCTAATGTGATTTCTTGATAATGGGTGTGTTCCTTATCTTCTCCTCGTGTCTAAACTCTTCTCTATGGCTGGACCCCCAAATAATATTCCTTTACGTGCTAAGGGGTATCTAGAGAGTGGGATAGGTTTAATAACTACCCTCACCCTAACGCGTACCCTAACCCTAACCCCTACCCTAACCCTAACGCGTACCCTAATCCTAAACCGTACCCTAAACCGAGCCCTTACCCTAACACTAGCCCGAACCCTAACCCTAACCCATACCCTACGCCCTACCCGAACCCCTCCCCGAACCCGTACCCTAAGCCGTACCCTAACCCTCACCCTAACCCTAACCCTAACCCTAAGCTACCCTTGACGGCTTCTGCCTCCAATAGATTTCCTAAGCACTAGTGATTTAAGGAACAGGTTAAAAAGAGAATCCTAATGTGATTTCTTGATAATGGGTGTGTTCCTTATCTTCTCCTCGTGTCTAAACTCTTCTCCATGGCTGGACCCCCAAATAATATTCCTATACGTGCTAAGGGGTATCTAGAGAGTGGGATAGGTTTAATAACTACCCTCACCCTAAAGCGTACCCTAACCCTAACCCCTACCCTAACAATAACGCGTACCCTAATCCTAACCCGTACCCTAAACCGAGCCCTAACCCTAACACTAACACTAACCCTAACTCTAAACCATACCCTACGCCCTACCCGAACCCCTCCCCGAACCCGTATCCTAAGCCGTACCCTAACCCTCACCCTAACCCTAACCCAAACCCTAAGCTACCCTTGACTGCTTCTGCCTCCAATAGATTTCGTAAGCACTAGTGTTTTAAGGAAGAGTTTAAAAAGAGAATCACGTTGTGATTTCTTGATAATGGGTGTGTTCCTTATCTTCTCCTCGTGTCTAAACTCTTCTCCATGGCTGTACCACCAAATAATAGTCCTTTACGTGCTAAGGGGTATCTAGAGAGTGTGATAGGTTTAATAACTACCCCCACCCTAACGTGTACCCTAACCCTAACCCCTACCCTAACCCTAACGCGTACCCTAATCCTAACCCGTACCCTAAACCGAGCCCTAACCCTAACACTAACCCTAACCCTAACCCTAACCCATACCCTACGCCCTACCCGAACCCCTCCCCGAACCCGTACCCTAAGCCATACCCTAACCCTCACCCTAACCCTAACCCAAACCCTAAGCTACCCTTGACTGCTTCTGCCTCCAATAGATTTCCTAAGCACTAGTGTTTTAAGGAACAGGTTAAAAAGAGAATCCTAATGTGATTTCGTGATAATGGGTGTGTTCCTTATCTTCTCCTAGTGTCTAAACTCTTCTCCATGGCTGGACCCCCAAATAATATTCCTTTACGTACTAAGGGGTATCTAGAGAGTGGGATAGGTTTAATAACTAACCTCACCCTATCGCGTACCCTAACCCTAACACCTACCCTAACACTAACGCGTACCCTAATCCTAACCCATACCCTAAACCGAGCCCTAACCCTAACACTAACCGTAACCCTAACCCTAATCCATAGCCTATGCCCTACCCGCACCCCTCCCCGAACCCGTACCCTAAGCCGTACCCTAACCCTCACCCTAACCCTAACCCTAACCCTAAGCTACCCTTGACGGCTTCTGCCTCCAATAGACTTCCTAAGCACTAGTGTTTTAAGGAACAGGTTAAAAACAGAATCCTAATGTGATTTCGTGATAATGGGAGTGTTCCTTATCTTCTCCTAGTGTCTAAACTCTTCTCCATGGCTGGACCCCCAAATAATATTCCTGTACGTGCTAAGGGGTATCTAGAAAGTGGGATAGGTTTAATAACTACCCTCACCCGAACGCGTACACTAACCCTAACCCCTACCCTAACCCTAACGCGTACCCTAATCCTAACCTGTACCCTAAACCGACCCCTAACCCTAACCCTAACCCATACCCTACGCCCTACCCGAACCCCTCCCCGAACCCGTATCGTAAGCCGTACCCTAACCCTCACCCTAACCCTAACCCTAACCCTAAGCTACCCTTGACTGCTTCTGCCTCCAATAGGTTTCCTAACCACTAGTGTTTTAAGGAACCGTTTAAAAAGAGAATCATATTGTGATTTCTTGATAATGGGTGTGTTCCTTATCTTCTCCTAGTGTCTAAACCCTTCTCCATGGCTGGACCCCCAAATAATATTCCTTTACGTGCTAAGGGGTATCTAGAGAGTGGGTTAGGTTTAATAACTACCCTCACCCTAAAGCGTACCCTAACCCTAACCCCTACCCTAACACTAACGCGTACCGTAATCCTAACCCATACCCTAAACCGAGCCCTAACCCTAACACTAGCCCTAACCCTAACTCTAACCCATACCCTACGCCCTACCCGAACCCCTCCCCGAACCCGTACCCTAAGCCGTACCCTAACCCTCACCCTAACCCTAACCCTAACCCTAAGCTACCCTTGACGGCTTCTGCCTCCAATAGATTTCCTAAGCACTAGTGATTTAAGGAACAGGTTAAAAAGAGAATCCTAATGTGATTTCTTTATAATGGGTGTGTTCCTTATCTTCTCGTGTCTAAACTCTTCTCCATGGCTGGACCCCCAAATAATATTCCTTTACGTGCTAAGGGGTATCTAGAGAGTGGGATAGGTTTAATAACTTCCCTCACCCTAACGCGTATCCTAACCCTAACCCCTACCCTAACCCTAACGCATACCCTAATCCTAACCCGTACCCTAAACCGAGCCCTAACCCTAACACTAGCCCTAACCCTAACCCAAACCCATACCCTACGCCCTACCCGAACCCCTCCCCGAACCCGTACCCTAAGCCGTACCCTAACACTCACCCTAACCCTAACCCTAACCCTAAGCTACCCTTGACTGCTTCTGCCTCCAATAGATTTCCTAAGCACTAGTGTTTTAAGGAACAGTTTAAAAAGAGAATCACATTGTGATTTCTTGATAATGGGTGTGTTCCTTATTTTCTCCTCGTGTCTAAACTCTTCTCCATGGCTGGACCCCCAAATAATAGTCCTTTACGTGCTAAGGGGTATCTAGAGAGTGTGATAGGTTTAATAACTACCCCCACCCTAATGCGTACCCTAAGCCTAACCCCTACCCTAACCCTAACGCGTACCCTAATCCTAACCCGTACCCTAAACCGAGCCCTAACCCTAACACTAACCCTAACCCTAACCCTAACCCATACCCTACGCCCTACCCGAACCCCTCCCCGAACCCGTACCCTAAGCCATACCCTAACCCTCACCCTAACCCTAACCCTAACCCTAAGCTACCCTTGACTGCTTCTGCCTCCAATAGATTTCCTAAGCACTAGTGTTTTAAGGAACAGGTTAAAAAGAGAATCCTAATGTGATTTCTTGATAATGGGTGTGTTCCTTATCTTCTCCTAGTGTCTAAACTCTTCTCCATGGCTGGACCCCCAAATAATATTCCTTTACGTACTAAGGGGTATCTAGAGAGTGGGATAGGTTTAATAACTAACCTCACCCTATCGCGTACCCTAACCCTAACACCTACCCTAACATTAACGCGTACCCTAATCCTAACCCGTACCCTAAACCGAGCCCTAACCCTAACACTAACCCTAACCCTAACCCTAACCCATACCCTACGCCCTACCCGAACCCCTCCCCGAACCCGTACCCTAAGCCGTACCCTAACCCTCACCCTAACCCTAACCCTAACCCTAAGCTACCCTTGACGGCTTCTGCCTCCAATAGATTTCCTAAGCACTAGTGTTTTAAGGAACAGGTTAAAAAGAGAATCCTAATGTGATTTCGTGATAATGGTTGTGTTCCTTATTTTCTCCTAGTGTCTAAACACTTCTCCATGGCTGGACCCCCAAATAATATTCCTTTACGTGCTAAGGGGTATCTAGAGAGTGGGATAGGTTTAATAACTTCCCTCACCCTAACGCGTATCCTAACCCTAACCCCTACCCTAACCCTAGCGCGTACCCTAATCCTAACCCGTACCCTAAACCGAGCCCTAACCCTAACACTAGCCCTAACCCTAACCCTAACCCATACCCTACGCCCTACCCGAACCCCTCCCCTAACACGTACCCTAAGCCGTACCCTAACCCTCACCCTAACCCTAACCCTAACCCTAAGCTACCCTTGACGGCTTCTGCCTCCAATAGATTTCCTAAGCACTAGTGATTTAAGGAACAGGTTAAAAAGAGAATCCTAATGTGATTTCTTGATAATGGGTGTGTTCCTTATCTTCTCGTGTCTAAACTCTTCTCCATGGCTGGACCCCCAAATAATATTCCTTTACGTGCTAAGGGGTATCTAGAGAGTGGGATAGGTTTAATAACTTCCCTCACCCTAACGCGTATCCTAACCCTAACCCCTACCCTAACCCTAGCGCGTACCCTAATCCTAACCCGTACCCTAAACCCAGCCCTAACCCTAACACTAACTCTAACCCTAACCCTAACCCATACCCTACGCCCTACCCGAACCCCTCCCTGAACCCGTACCCTAAACCGTACCCTAACCCTCACCCTAACCCTAACCCTAACCCTAAGCTACCCTTGACGGCTTCTGCCTCCAATAGATTTGCTAAGCACTAGTGTTTTAAGGAACAGGTTAAAAAGAGAATCCTAATGTGATTTCTTAATAATGGGTGTGTTCCTTATCTTCTCCTCGTGTCTAAACTCTTCTCCTTGGCTGGACCCCCAAATAATATTCCTTTACGTGCTAAGGGGTATCTAGAGAGTGGGATAGGTTTAATAACTACCCTCACCCTAACGCGTACCCTAACCCTAACCCCTACCCTAACCCTAACGCGTACCCTAATCCTAACCCGTACCCTAAACCGAGCCCTAACCCTAACACTAGCCCTAACCCTAACCCTAACCCATACCCTACGACCTACCCGAACCCCTCCCCGAACCCGTACCCTAAGCAATACCCTAACCCTCACCCTAACCCTAACCCTAACCCTAAGCTACCCTTGACTGCTTCTGCCTCCAATAGATTTCCTAAGCACTAGTGTTTTAAGGAACAGGTTAAAAAGAGAATCCTAATGTGATTTCGTGATAATGGGAGTGTTCCTTATCTTCTCCTAGTGTCTAAACTCTTCTCCATGGCTGGACCCCCAATAATATTCCTGTACGTGCTAAGGGGTATCTAGAGAGTGGGATAGGTTTAATAACTACCCTCACCCTAACGCGTCCACTAACCCTAACCCCTACCCTAACCCTAACGCGTACCCTAATCCTAACCAGTACCCTAAACCGAGCCCTAACCCTAACCCTAACCCATACCCTACGCCCTACCCGAACCCCTCCCCGAACCCGTACCCTAAGCCGTACCCTAACACTCACCCTAACCCTAACCCTAACCCTAAGCTACCCTTGACTGCTTCTGCCTCCAATAGATTTCCTAAGCACTAGTGTTTTAAGGAACAGTTTAAAAAGAGAATCACATTGTGATTTCTTGATAATGGGTGTGTTCCTTATTTTCTCCTCGTGTCTAAACTCTTCTCCATGGCTGGACCCCCAAATAATAGTCCTTTACGTGCTAAGGGGTATCTAGAGAGTGTGATAGGTTTAATAACTACCCCCACCCTAATGCGTACCCTAAGCCTAACCCCTACCCTAACCCTAACGCGTACATTAATCCTAACCCGTACCCTAAAACGAGCCCTAACCCTAACACTAACCCTAACCCTAACCCTAACCCATACCCTACGCCCTACCCGAACCCCTCCCCGAACCCGTACCCTAAGCCATACCCTAACCCTCACCCTAACCCTAACCCTAACCCTAAGCTACCCTTGACTGCTTCTGCCTCCAATAGATTTCCTAAGCACTAGTGTTTTAAGGAACAGGTTAAAAAGAGAATCCTAATGTGATTTCTTGATAATGGGTGTGTTCCTTATCTTCTCCTAGTGTCTAAACTCTTCTCCATGGCTGGACCCCCAAATAATATTCCTTTACGTACTAAGGGGTATCTAGAGAGTGGGATAGGTTTAATAACTAACCTCACCCTATCGCGTACCCTAACCCTAACACCTACCCTAACATTAACGCGTACCCTAATCCTAACCCGTACCCTAAACCGAGCCCTAACCCTAACACTAACCCTAACCCTCACCCTAACCCATACCCTACGCCCTACCCGAACCCCTCCCCGAACCCGTACCCTAAGCCGTACCCTAACCCTCACCCTAACCCTAACCCTAACCCTAAGCTACCCTTGACGGCTTCTGCCTCCAATAGATTTCCTAAGCACTAGTGTTTTAAGGAACAGGTTAAAAAGAGAATCCTAATGTGATTTCGTGATAATGGTTGTGTTCCTTATTTTCTCCTAGTGTCTAAACACTTCTCCATGGCTGGACCCCCAAATAATATTCCTTTACGTGCTAAGGGGTATCTAGAGAGTGGGATAGGTTTAATAACTTCCCTCACCCTAACGCGTATCCTAACCCTAACCCCTACCCTAACCCTAGCGCGTACCCTAATCCTAACCGGTACCCTAAACCCAGCCCTAACCGTAACACTAACTCTAACCCTAACCCTAACCCATACCCTACGCCCTACCCGAACCCCTCCCTGAACCCGTACCCTAAACCGTACCCTAACCCTCACCCTAACCCTAACCCTAACCCTAAGCTACCCTTGACGGCTTCTGCCTCCAATAGATTTGCTAAGCACTAGTGTTTTAAGGAACAGGTTAAAAAGAGAATCCTAATGTGATTTCTTAATAATTGGTGTGTTCCTTATCTTCTCCTCGTGTCTAAACTCTTCTCCTTGGCTGGACCCCCAAATAATATTCCTTTACGTGCTAAGGGGTATCTAGAGAGTGGGATAGGTTTAATAACTACCCTCACCCTAACGCGTACCCTAACCCTAACCCCTACCCTAACCCTAACGCGTACCCTAATCCTAACCCGTACCCTAAACCGAGCCCTAACCCTAACACTAGCCCTAACCCTAACCCTAACCCATACCCTACGCCCTACCCGAACCCCTCCCCGAACCCGTACCCTAAGCCGTACCCTAACCCTCACCCTAACCCTAACCCTAACCCTAAGCTACCCTTGACGGCTTCTGCCTCCAATAGATTTCCTAAGCACTAGTGTTTTAAGGAACAGGTTAAAAAGAGAATCCTAATGTGATTTCGTGATAATGGTTGTGTTCCTTATTTTCTCCTAGTGTCTAAACACTTCTCCATGGCTGGACCCCCAAATAATATTCCTTTACGTGCTAAGGGGTATCTAGAGAGTGGGATAGGTTTAATAACTTCCCTCACCCTAACGCGTATCCTAACCCTAACCCCTACCCTAACCCTAGCGCGTACCCTAATCCTAACCCGTACCCTAAACCCAGCCCTAACCCTAACACTAACTCTAACCCTAACCCTAACCCATACCCTACGCCCTACCCGAACCCCTCCCTGAACCCGTACCCTAAACCGTACCCTAACCCTCACCCTAACCCTAACCCTAACCCTAAGCTACCCTTGACGGCTTCTACCTCCAATAGATTTGCTAAGCACTAGTGTTTTAAGGAACAGGTTAAAAAGAGAATCCTAATGTGATTTCTTAAAAATGGGTGTGTTCCTTATCTTCTCCTCGTGTCTAAACTCTTCTCCTTGGCTGGACCCCCAAATAATATTCCTTTATGTGCTAAGGGGTATCTAGAGAGTGGGATAGGTTTAATAACTACCCTCACCCTAACGCGTACCCTAACCCTAACCCCTACCCTAACCCTAACGCGTACCCTAATCCTAACCCGTACCCTAAACCGAGCCCTAACCCTAACACTAACCCTAACCCTAACCTTAACCCATACCCTACGACCTACCCGAACCCCTCCCCGAACCCGTAACCTAAGCAATACCCTAACCCTCACCCTAACCCTAACCCTAACCCTAAGCTACCCTTGACTGCTTCTGCCTCCAATAGATTTCCTAAGCACTAGTGTTTTAAGGAACAGGTTAAAAAGAGAATCCTAATGTGATTTCGTGATAATGGGAGTGTTCCTTATCTTCTCCTAGTGTCTAAACTCTTCTCCATGGCTGGACCCCCAATAATATTCCTGTACGTGCTAAGGGGTATCTAGAGAGTGGGATAGGTTTAATAACTACCCTCACCCGAACGCGTACACTAACCCTAACCCCTACCCTAACCCTAACGCGTACCCTAATCCTAACCAGTACCCTAAACCGAGCCCTAACCCTAACCCTAACCCATACCCTACGCCCTACCCGAACCCCTCCCCGAACCCGTACCCTAAGCCGTACCCTAACCCTCACCCTAACCCTAACCCTAACCCTAAGCTACCCTTGACGGCTTCTGCCTCCAAGAGATTTCCTAAGCACTAGTGTTTTAAGGAACATGTTAAAAAGAGAATCCTAATGTGATTTCTTGATAATGGGTGTGTTCCTTATCTTCTCCTCGTGTCTAAACTCTTCTCCATGGCTGGACCCCCAAATAATATTCCTTTATGTGCTAAGGGGTATCTAGAGAGTGTGATAGGTTTAATAACTACCCTCACCCTAACGCGTACCCTAACCCTAACCCCTACCCTAACCCTAGCGCGTACCCTAATCCTAACCCGTACCCTAAACCGAGCCCTAACCCTAACACTAACTCTAACCCTAACCCTAACCCATACCCTACGCCCTACCCGAACCCCTCCCTGAACCCGTACCCTAAACCGTAACCTAACCCTCACCCTAACCCTAACCTTAACCCTAAGCTACCCTTGACGGCTTCTGCCTCCAATAGATTTCCTAAGCACTAGTGTTTTAAGGAACAGGTTAAAAAGAGAATCCTAATGTGATTTCTTGATAATGGGTGTGTTCCTTATCTTCTCCTCGTGTCTAAACTCTTCTCCATGGCTGGACCCCCAAATAATATTCCTTTACGTGCTAAGGGGTATCTAGAGAGTGGGATAGGTTTAATAACTACCCTCACCCTAACGCGTACCCTAACCCTAACCCCTACCCTAACCCTAACGCGTACCCTAATCCTAACCCGTACCCTAAACCGAGCCCTTACCCTAACACTAGCCCGAACCCTAACCCTAACCCATACCCTACGCCCTACCCGAACCCCTCCCCGAACCCGTACCCTAAGCCGTACCCTAACCCTCACCCTAACCCTAACCCTAACCCTAAGCTACCCTTGACGGCTTCTGCCTCCAATAGATTTCCTAAGCACTAGTGATTTAAGGAACAGGTTAAAAAGAGAATCCTAATGTGATTTCTTGATAATGGGTGTGTTCCTTATCTTCTCCTCGTGTCTAAACTCTTCTCCATGGCTGGACCCCCAAATAATATTCCTATAAGTGCTAAGGGGTATCTAGAGAGTGGGATAGGTTTAATAACTACCCTCACCCTAAAGCGTACCCTAACCCTAACCCCTACCCTAACAATAATGCGTACCCTAATCCTAACCCGTACCCTAAACCGAGCCCTAACCCTAACACTAACACTAACCCTAACTCTAAACCATACCCTACGCCCTACCCGAACCCCTCCCCGAACCCGTATCCTAAGCCGTACCCTAACCCTCACCCTAACCCTAACCCAAACCCTAAGCTACCCTTGACTGCTTCTGCCTCCAATAGATTTCGTAAGCACTAGTGTTTTAAGGAAGAGTTTAAAAAGAGAATCACGTTGTGATTTCTTGATAATGGGTGTGTTCCTTATCTTCTCCTCGTGTCTAAACTCTTCTCCATGGCTGTACCACCAAATAATAGTCCTTTACGTGCTAAGGGGTATCTAGAGAGTGTGATAGGTTTAATAACTACCCCCACCCTAACGTGTACCCTAACCCTAACCCCTACCCTAACCCTAACGCGTACCCTAATCCTAACCCGTACCCTAAACCGAGCCCTAACCCTAACACTAACCCTAACCCTAACCCTAACCCATACCCTACGCCCTACCCGAACCCCTCCCCGAACCCGTACCCTAAGCCATACCCTAACCCTCACCCTAACCCTAACCCAAACCCTAAGCTACCCTTGACTGCTTCTGCCTCCAATAGATTTCCTAAGCACTAGTGTTTTAAGGAACAGGTTAAAAAGAGAATCCTAATGTGATTTCGTGATAATGGGTGTGTTCCTTATCTTCTCCTAGTGTCTAAACTCTTCTCCATGGCTGGACCCCCAAATAATATTCCTTTACGTACTAAGGGGTATCTAGAGAGTGGGATAGGTTTAATAACTAACCTCACCCTATCGCGTACCCTAACCCTAACACCTACCCTAACACTAACGCGTACCCTAATCCTAACCCATACCCTAAACCGAGCCCTAACCCTAACACTAACCGTAACCCTAACCCTAATCCATAGCCTATGCCCTACCCGCACCGCTCCCCGAACCCGTACCCTAAGCCGTACCCTAACCCTCACCCTAACCCTAACCCTAACCCTAAGCTACCCTTGACGGCTTCTGCCTCCAATAGACTTCCTAAGCACTAGTGTTTTAAGGAACAGGTTAAAAACAGAATCCTAATGTGATTTCGTGATAATGGGAGTGTTCCTTATCTTCTCCTAGTGTCTAAACTCTTCTCCATGGCTGGACCCCCAAATAATATTCCTGTACGTGCTAAGGGGTATCTAGAGAGTGGGATAGGTTTAATAACTACCCTCACCCGAACGCGTACACTAACCCTAACCCCTACCCTAACCCTAACGCGTACCCTAATCCTAACCTGTACCCTAAACCGACCCCTAACCCTAACCCTAACCCATACCCTACGCCCTACCCGAACCCCTCCCCGAACCCGTATCGTAAGCCGTACCCTAACCCTCACCCTAACCCTAACCCTAACCCTAAGCTACCCTTGACTGCTTCTGCCTCCAATAGGTTTCCTAACCACTAGTGTTTTAAGGAACCGTTTAAAAAGAGAATCATATTGTGATTTCTTGATAATGGGTGTGTTCCTTATCTTCTCCTAGTGTCTAAACCCTTCTCCATGGCTGGACCCCCAAATAATATTCCTTTACGTGCTAAGGGGTATCTAGAGAGTGGGTTAGGTTTAATAACTACCCTCACCCTAAAGCGTA
Source organism: Balaenoptera acutorostrata (assembly GCF_949987535.1). Lineage (NCBI taxonomy): Eukaryota > Metazoa > Chordata > Mammalia > Artiodactyla > Balaenopteridae > Balaenoptera > Balaenoptera acutorostrata. The sequence goes on from NW_026646478.1 coordinate 166,490, forward strand.
CCCTAACCCTAACCCCTACCCTAACACTAACGCGTACCGTAATCCTAACCCATACCCTAAACCGAGCCCTAACCCTAACACTAGCCCTAACCCTAACTCTAACCCATACCCTACGCCCTACCCGAACCCCTCCCCGAACCCGTACCCTAAGCCGTACCCTAACCCTCACCCTAACCCTAACCCTAACCCTAAGCTACCCTTGACGGCTTCTGCCTCCAATAGATTTCCTAAGCACTAGTGATTTAAGGAACAGGTTAAAAAGAGAATCCTAATGTGATTTCTTTATAATGGGTGTGTTCCTTATCTTCTCGTGTCTAAACTCTTCTCCATGGCTGGACCCCCAAATAATATTCCTTTACGTGCTAAGGGGTATCTAGAGAGTGGGATAGGTTTAATAACTTCCCTCACCCTAACGCGTATCCTAACCCTAACCCCTACCCTAACCCTAACGCATACCCTAATCCTAACCCGTACCCTAAACCGAGCCCTAACCCTAACACTAGCCCTAACCCTAACCCAAACCCATACCCTACGCCCTACCCGAACCCCTCCCCGAACCCGTACCCTAAGCCGTACCCTAACACTCACCCTAACCCTAACCCTAACCCTAAGCTACCCTTGACTGCTTCTGCCTCCAATAGATTTCCTAAGCACTAGTGTTTTAAGGAACAGTTTAAAAAGAGAATCACATTGTGATTTCTTGATAATGGGTGTGTTCCTTATTTTCTCCTCGTGTCTAAACTCTTCTCCATGGCTGGACCCCCAAATAATAGTCCTTTACGTGCTAAGGGGTATCTAGAGAGTGTGATAGGTTTAATAACTACCCCCACCCTAATGCGTACCCTAAGCCTAACCCCTACCCTAACCCTAACGCGTACCCTAATCCTAACCCGTACCCTAAACCGAGCCCTAACCCTAACACTAACCCTAACCCTAACCCTAACCCATACCCTACGCCCTACCCGAACCCCTCCCCGAACCCGTACCCTAAGCCATACCCTAACCCTCACCCTAACCCTAACCCTAACCCTAAGCTACCCTTGACTGCTTCTGCCTCCAATAGATTTCCTAAGCACTAGTGTTTTAAGGAACAGGTTAAAAAGAGAATCCTAATGTGATTTCTTGATAATGGGTGTGTTCCTTATCTTCTCCTAGTGTCTAAACTCTTCTCCATGGCTGGACCCCCAAATAATATTCCTTTACGTACTAAGGGGTATCTAGAGAGTGGGATAGGTTTAATAACTAACCTCACCCTATCGTGTACCCTAACCCTAACACCTACCCTAACATTAACGCGTACCCTAATCCTAACCCGTACCCTAAACCGAGCCCTAACCCTAACACTAACCCTAACCCTAACCCTAACCCATACCCTACGCCCTACCCGAACCCCTCCCCGAACCCGTACCCTAAGCCGTACCCTAACCCTCACCCTAACCCTAACCCTAACCCTAAGCTACCCTTGACGGCTTCTGCCTCCAATAGATTTCCTAAGCACTAGTGTTTTAAGGAACAGGTTAAAAAGAGAATCCTAATGTGATTTCGTGATAATGGTTGTGTTCCTTATTTTCTCCTAGTGTCTAAACACTTCTCCATGGCTGGACCCCCAAATAATATTCCTTTACGTGCTAAGGGGTATCTAGAGAGTGGGATAGGTTTAATAACTTCCCTCACCCTAACGCGTATCCTAACCCTAACCCCTACCCTAACCCTAGCGCGTACCCTAATCCTAACCCGTACCCTAAACCGAGCCCTAACCCTAACACTAGCCCTAACCCTAACCCTAACCCATACCCTACGCCCTACCCGAACCCCTCCCCTAACACGTACCCTAAGCCGTACCCTAACCCTCACCCTAACCCTAACCCTAACCCTAAGCTACCCTTGACGGCTTCTGCCTCCAATAGATTTCCTAAGCACTAGTGATTTAAGGAACAGGTTAAAAAGAGAATCCTAATGTGATTTCTTGATAATGGGTGTGTTCCTTATCTTCTCGTGTCTAAACTCTTCTCCATGGCTGGACCCCCAAATAATATTCCTTTACGTGCTAAGGGGTATCTAGAGAGTGGGATAGGTTTAATAACTTCCCTCACCCTAACGCGTATCCTAACCCTAACCCCTACCCTAACCCTAGCGCGTACCCTAATCCTAACCCGTACCCTAAACCCAGCCCTAACCCTAACACTAACTCTAACCCTAACCCTAACCCATACCCTACGCCCTACCCGAACCCCTCCCTGAACCCGTACCCTAAACCGTACCCTAACCCTCACCCTAACCCTAACCCTAACCCTAAGCTACCCTTGACGGCTTCTGCCTCCAATAGATTTGCTAAGCACTAGTGTTTTAAGGAACAGGTTAAAAAGAGAATCCTAATGTGATTTCTTAATAATGGGTGTGTTCCTTATCTTCTCCTCGTGTCTAAACTCTTCTCCTTGGCTGGACCCCCAAATAATATTCCTTTACGTGCTAAGGGGTATCTAGAGAGTGGGATAGGTTTAATAACTACCCTCACCCTAACGCGTACCCTAACCCTAACCCCTACCCTAACCCTAACGCGTACCCTAATCCTAACCCGTACCCTAAACCGAGCCCTAACCCTAACACTAGCCCTAACCCTAACCCTAACCCATACCCTACGACCTACCCGAACCCCTCCCCGAACCCGTACCCTAAGCAATACCCTAACCCTCACCCTAACCCTAACCCTAACCCTAAGCTACCCTTGACTGCTTCTGCCTCCAATAGATTTCCTAAGCACTAGTGTTTTAAGGAACAGGTTAAAAAGAGAATCCTAATGTGATTTCGTGATAATGGGAGTGTTCCTTATCTTCTCCTAGTGTCTAAACTCTTCTCCATGGCTGGACCCCCAATAATATTCCTGTACGTGCTAAGGGGTATCTAGAGAGTGGGATAGGTTTAATAACTACCCTCACCCTAACGCGTACACTAACCCTAACCCCTACCCTAACCCTAACGCGTACCCTAATCCTAACCAGTACCCTAAACCGAGCCCTAACCCTAACCCTAACCCATACCCTACGCCCTACCCGAACCCCTCCCCGAACCCGTACCCTAAGCCGTACCCTAACACTCACCCTAACCCTAACCCTAACCCTAAGCTACCCTTGACTGCTTCTGCCTCCAATAGATTTCCTAAGCACTAGTGTTTTAAGGAACAGTTTAAAAAGAGAATCACATTGTGATTTCTTGATAATGGGTGTGTTCCTTATTTTCTCCTCGTGTCTAAACTCTTCTCCATGGCTGGACCCCCAAATAATAGTCCTTTACGTGCTAAGGGGTATCTAGAGAGTGTGATAGGTTTAATAACTACCCCCACCCTAATGCGTACCCTAAGCCTAACCCCTACCCTAACCCTAACGCGTACATTAATCCTAACCCGTACCCTAAAACGAGCCCTAACCCTAACACTAACCCTAACCCTAACCCTAACCCATACCCTACGCCCTACCCGAACCCCTCCCCGAACCCGTACCCTAAGCCATACCCTAACCCTCACCCTAACCCTAACCCTAACCCTAAGCTACCCTTGACTGCTTCTGCCTCCAATAGATTTCCTAAGCACTAGTGTTTTAAGGAACAGGTTAAAAAGAGAATCCTAATGTGATTTCTTGATAATGGGTGTGTTCCTTATCTTCTCCTAGTGTCTAAACTCTTCTCCATGGCTGGACCCCCAAATAATATTCCTTTACGTACTAAGGGGTATCTAGAGAGTGGGATAGGTTTAATAACTAACCTCACCCTATCGCGTACCCTAACCCTAACACCTACCCTAACATTAACGCGTACCCTAATCCTAACCCGTACCCTAAACCGAGCCCTAACCCTAACACTAACCCTAACCCTCACCCTAACCCATACCCTACGCCCTACCCGAACCCCTCCCCGAACCCGTACCCTAAGCCGTACCCTAACCCTCACCCTAACCCTAACCCTAACCCTAAGCTACCCTTGACGGCTTCTGCCTCCAATAGATTTCCTAAGCACTAGTGTTTTAAGGAACAGGTTAAAAAGAGAATCCTAATGTGATTTCGTGATAATGGTTGTGTTCCTTATTTTCTCCTAGTGTCTAAACACTTCTCCATGGCTGGACCCCCAAATAATATTCCTTTACGTGCTAAGGGGTATCTAGAGAGTGGGATAGGTTTAATAACTTCCCTCACCCTAACGCGTATCCTAACCCTAACCCCTACCCTAACCCTAGCGCGTACCCTAATCCTAACCCGTACCCTAAACCCAGCCCTAACCCTAACACTAACTCTAACCCTAACCCTAACCCATACCCTACGCCCTACCCGAACCCCTCCCTGAACCCGTACCCTAAACCGTACCCTAACCCTCACCCTAACCCTAACCCTAACCCTAAGCTACCCTTGACGGCTTCTACCTCCAATAGATTTGCTAAGCACTAGTGTTTTAAGGAACAGGTTAAAAAGAGAATCCTAATGTGATTTCTTAATAATGGGTGTGTTCCTTATCTTCTCCTCGTGTCTAAACTCTTCTCCTTGGCTGGACCCCCAAATAATATTCCTTTATGTGCTAAGGGGTATCTAGAGAGTGGGATAGGTTTAATAACTACCCTCACCCTAACGCGTACCCTAACCCTAACCCCTACCCTAACCCTAACGCGTACCCTAATCCTAACCCGTACCCTAAACCGAGCCCTAACCCTAACACTAACCCTAACCCTAACCTTAACCCATACCCTACGACCTACCCGAACCCCTCCCCGAACCCGTAACCTAAGCAATACCCTAACCCTCACCCTAACCCTAACCCTAACCCTAAGCTACCCTTGACTGCTTCTGCCTCCAATAGATTTCCTAAGCACTAGTGTTTTAAGGAACAGGTTAAAAAGAGAATCCTAATGTGATTTCGTGATAATGGGAGTGTTCCTTATCTTCTCCTAGTGTCTAAACTCTTCTCCATGGCTGGACCCCCAATAATATTCCTGTACGTGCTAAGGGGTATCTAGAGAGTGGGATAGGTTTAATAACTACCCTCACCCGAACGCGTACACTAACCCTAACCCCTACCCTAACCCTAACGCGTACCCTAATCCTAACCAGTACCCTAAACCGAGCCCTAACCCTAACCCTAACCCATACCCTACGCCCTACCCGAACCCCTCCCCGAACCCGTACCCTAAGCCGTACCCTAACCCTCACCCTAACCCTAACCCTAACCCTAAGCTACCCTTGACGGCTTCTGCCTCCAAGAGATTTCCTAAGCACTAGTGTTTTAAGGAACATGTTAAAAAGAGAATCCTAATGTGATTTCTTGATAATGGGTGTGTTCCTTATCTTCTCCTCGTGTCTAAACTCTTCTCCATGGCTGGACCCCCAAATAATATTCCTTTATGTGCTAAGGGGTATCTAGAGAGTGTGATAGGTTTAATAACTACCCTCACCCTAACGCGTACCCTAACCCTAACCCCTACCCTAACCCTAGCGCGTACCCTAATCCTAACCCGTACCCTAAACCGAGCCCTAACCCTAACACTAACTCTAACCCTAACCCTAACCCATACCCTACGCCCTACCCGAACCCCTCCCTGAACCCGTACCCTAAACCGTACCCTAACCCTCACCCTAACCCTAACCTTAACCCTAAGCTACCCTTGACGGCTTCTGCCTCCAATAGATTTCCTAAGCACTAGTGTTTTAAGGAACAGGTTAAAAAGAGAATCCTAATGTGATTTCTTGATAATGGGTGTGTTCCTTATCTTCTCCTCGTGTCTAAACTCTTCTCCATGGCTGGACCCCCAAATAATATTCCTTTACGTGCTAAGGGGTATCTAGAGAGTGGGATAGGTTTAATAACTACCCTCACCCTAACGCGTACCCTAACCCTAACCCCTACCCTAACCCTAACGCGTACCCTAATCCTAACCCGTACCCTAAACCGAGCCCTTACCCTAACACTAGCCCGAAACCTAACCCTAACCCATACCCTACGCCCTACCCGAACCCCTCCCCGAACCCGTACCCTAAGCCGTACCCTAACCCTCACCCTAACCCTAACCCAAACCCTAAGCTACCCTTGACTGCTTCTGCCTCCAATAGATTTCGTAAGCACTAGTGTTTTAAGGAAGAGTTTAAAAAGAGAATCACGTTGTGATTTCTTGATAATGGGTGTGTTCCTTATCTTCTCCTCGTGTCTAAACTCTTCTCCATGGCTGTACCACCAAATAATAGTCCTTTACGTGCTAAGGGGTATCTAGAGAGTGTGATAGGTTTAATAACTACCCCCACCCTAACGTGTACCCTAACCCTAACCCCTACCCTAACCCTAACGCGTACCCTAATCCTAACCCGTACCCTAAACCGAGCCCTAACCCTAACACTAACCCTAACCCTAACCCTAACCCATACCCTACGCCCTACCCGAACCCCTCCCCGAACCCGTACCCTAAGCCATACCCTAACCCTCACCCTAACCCTAACCCAAACCCTAAGCTACCCTTGACTGCTTCTGCCTCCAATAGATTTCCTAAGCACTAGTGTTTTAAGGAACAGGTTAAAAAGAGAATCCTAATGTGATTTCGTGATAATGGGTGTGTTCCTTATCTTCTCCTAGTGTCTAAACTCTTCTCCATGGCTGGACCCCCAAATAATATTCCTTTACGTACTAAGGGGTATCTAGAGAGTGGGATAGGTTTAATAACTAACCTCACCCTATCGCGTACCCTAACCCTAACACCTACCCTAACACTAACGCGTACCCTAATCCTAACCCATACCCTAAACCGAGCCCTAACCCTAACACTAACCGTAACCCTAACCCTAATCCATAGCCTATGCCCTACCCGCACCCCTCCCCGAACCCGTACCCTAAGCCGTACCCTAACCCTCACCCTAACCCTAACCCTAACCCTAAGCTACCCTTGACGGCTTCTGCCTCCAATAGACTTCCTAAGCACTAGTGTTTTAAGGAACAGGTTAAAAACAGAATCCTAATGTGATTTCGTGATAATGGGAGTGTTCCTTATCTTCTCCTAGTGTCTAAACTCTTCTCCATGGCTGGACCCCCAAATAATATTCCTGTACGTGCTAAGGGGTATCTAGAGAGTGGGATAGGTTTAATAACTACCCTCACCCGAACGCGTACACTAACCCTAACCCCTACCCTAACCCTAACGCGTACCCTAATCCTAACCTGTACCCTAAACCGACCCCTAACCCTAACCCTAACCCATACCCTACGCCCTACCCGAACCCCTCCCCGAACCCGTATCGTAAGCCGTACCCTAACCCTCACCCTAACCCTAACCCTAACCCTAAGCTACCCTTGACTGCTTCTGCCTCCAATAGGTTTCCTAACCACTAGTGTTTTAAGGAACCGTTTAAAAAGAGAATCATATTGTGATTTCTTGATAATGGGTGTGTTCCTTATCTTCTCCTAGTGTCTAAACCCTTCTCCATGGCTGGACCCCCAAATAATATTCCTTTACGTGCTAAGGGGTATCTAGAGAGTGGGTTAGGTTTAATAACTACCCTCACCCTAAAGCGTACCCTAACCCTAACCCCTACCCTAACACTAACGCGTACCGTAATCCTAACCCATACCCTAAACCGAGCCCTAACCCTAACACTAGCCCTAACCCTAACTCTAACCCATACCCTACGCCCTACCCGAACCCCTCCCCGAACCCGTACCCTAAGCCGTACCCTAACCCTCACCCTAACCCTAACCCTAAGCTACCCTTGACTGCTTCTGCCTCCAATAGATTTCCTAAGCACTAGTGTTTTAAGGAACAGTTTAAAAAGAGAATCACATTGTGATTTCTTGATAATGGGTGTGTTCCTTATTTTCTCCTCGTGTCTAAACTCTTCTCCATGGCTGGACCCCCAAATAATAGTCCTTTACGTGCTAAGGGGTATCTAGAGAGTGTGATAGGTTTAATAACTACCCCCACCCTAATGCGTACCCTAAGCCTAACCCCTACCCTAACCCTAACGCGTACCCTAATCCTAACCCGTACCCTAAACCGAGCCCTAACCCTAACACTAACCCTAACCCTAACCCTAACCCATACCCTACGCCCTACCCGAACCCCTCCCCGAACCCGTACCCTAAGCCATACCCTAACCCTCACCCTAACCCTAACCCTAACCCTAAGCTACCCTTGACTGCTTCTGCCTCCAATAGATTTCCTAAGCACTAGTGTTTTAAGGAACAGGTTAAAAAGAGAATCCTAATGTGATTTCTTGATAATGGGTGTGTTCCTTATCTTCTCCTCGTGTCTAAACTCTTCTCCATGGCTGGACCCCCAAATAATATTCCTTTACGTGCTAAGGGGTATCTAGAGAGTGGGATAGGTTTAATAACTTCCCTCACCCTAACGCGTATCCTAACCCTAACCCCTACCCTAACCCTAGCGCGTACCCTAATCCTAACCCGTACCCTAAACCGAGCCCTAACCCTAACACTAGCCCTAACCCTAACCCTAACCCATACCCTACGCCCTACCCGAACCCCTCCCCTAACACGTACCCTAAGCCGTACCCTAACCCTCACCCTAACCCTAACCCTAACCCTAAGCTACCCTTGACGGCTTCTGCCTCCAATAGATTTCCTAAGCACTAGTGATTTAAGGAACAGGTTAAAAAGAGAATCCTAATGTGATTTCTTGATAATGGGTGTGTTCCTTATCTTCTCGTGTCTAAACTCTTCTCCATGGCTGGACCCCCAAATAATATTCCTTTACGTGCTAAGGGGTATCTAGAGAGTGGGATAGGTTTAATAACTTCCCTCACCCTAACGCGTATCCTAACCCTAACCCCTACCCTAACCCTAGCGCGTACCCTAATCCTAACCCGTACCCTAAACCCAGCCCTAACCCTAACACTAACTCTAACCCTAACCCTAACCCATACCCTACGCCCTACCCGAACCCCTCCCTGAACCCGTACCCTAAACCGTACCCTAACCCTCACCCTAACCCTAACCCTAACCCTAAGCTACCCTTGACGGCTTCTGCCTCCAATAGATTTGCTAAGCACTAGTGTTTTAAGGAACAGGTTAAAAAGAGAATCCTAATGTGATTTCTTAATAATGGGTGTGTTCCTTATCTTCTCCTCGTGTCTAAACTCTTCTCCTTGGCTGGACCCCCAAATAATATTCCTTTACGTGCTAAGGGGTATCTAGAGAGTGGGATAGGTTTAATAACTACCCTCACCCTAACGCGTACCCTAACCCTAACCCCTACCCTAACCCTAACGCGTACCCTAATCCTAACCCGTACCCTAAACCGAGCCCTAACCCTAACACTAGCCCTAACCCTAACCCTAACCCATACCCTACGACCTACCCGAACCCCTCCCCGAACCCGTACCCTAAGCAATACCCTAACCCTCACCCTAACCCTAACCCTAACCCTAAGCTACCCTTGACTGCTTCTGCCTCCAATAGATTTCCTAAGCACTAGTGTTTTAAGGAACAGGTTAAAAAGAGAATCCTAATGTGATTTCGTGATAATGGGTGTGTTCCTTATCTTCTCCTAGTGTCTAAACTCTTCTCCATGGCTGGACCCCCAAATAATATTCCTTTACGTACTAAGGGGTATCTAGAGAGTGGGATAGGTTTAATAACTAACCTCACCCTATCGCGTACCCTAACCCTAACACCTACCCTAACACTAACGCGTACCCTAATCCTAACCCATACCCTAAACCGAGCCCTAACCCTAACACTAACCGTAACCCTAACCCTAATCCATAGCCTATGCCCTACCCGCACCCCTCCCCGAACCCGTACCCTAAGCCGTACCCTAACCCTCACCCTAACCCTAACCCTAACCCTAAGCTACCCTTGACGGCTTCTGCCTCCAATAGACTTCCTAAGCACTAGTGTTTTAAGGAACAGGTTAAAAACAGAATCCTAATGTGATTTCGTGATAATGGGAGTGTTCCTTATCTTCTCCTAGTGTCTAAACTCTTCTCCATGGCTGGACCCCCAAATAATATTCCTGTACGTGCTAAGGGGTATCTAGAGAGTGGGATAGGTTTAATAACTACCCTCACCCGAACGCGTACACTAACCCTAACCCCTACCCTAACCCTAACGCGTACCCTAATCCTAACCTGTACCCTAAACCGACCCCTAACCCTAACCCTAACCCATACCCTACGCCCTACCCGAACCCCTCCCCGAACCCGTATCGTAAGCCGTACCCTAACCCTCACCCTAACCCTAACCCTAACCCTAAGCTACCCTTGACTGCTTCTGCCTCCAATAGGTTTCCTAACCACTAGTGTTTTAAGGAACCGTTTAAAAAGAGAATCATATTGTGATTTCTTGATAATGGGTGTGTTCCTTATCTTCTCCTAGTGTCTAAACCCTTCTCCATGGCTGGACCCCCAAATAATATTCCTTTACGTGCTAAGGGGTATCTAGAGAGTGGGTTAGGTTTAATAACTACCCTCACCCTAAAGCGTACCCTAACCCTAACCCCTACCCTAACACTAACGCGTACCGTAATCCTAACCCATACCCTAAACCGAGCCCTAACCCTAACACTAGCCCTAACCCTAACTCTAACCCATACCCTACGCCCTACCCGAACCCCTCCCCGAACCCGTACCCTAAGCCGTACCCTAACCCTCACCCTAACCCTAACCCTAACCCTAAGCTACCCTTGACGGCTTCTGCCTCCAATAGATTTCCTAAGCACTAGTGATTTAAGGAACAGGTTAAAAAGAGAATCCTAATGTGATTTCTTGATAATGGGTGTGTTCCTTATCTTCTCGTGTCTAAACTCTTCTCCATGGCTGGACCCCCAAATAATATTCCTTTACGTGCTAAGGGGTATCTAGAGTGTGGGATAGGTTTAATAACTTCCCTCACCCTAACGCGTATCCTAACCCTAACCCCTACCCTAACCCTAACGCATACCCTAATCCTAACCCGTACCCTAAACCGAGCCCTAACCCTAACACTAGCCCTAACCCTAACCCAAACCCATACCCTACGCCCTACCCGAACCCCTCCCCGAACCCGTACCCTAAGCCGTACCCTAACACTCACCCTAACCCTAACCCTAACCCTAAGCTACCCTTGACTGCTTCTGCCTCCAATAGATTTCCTAAGCACTAGTGTTTTAAGGAACAGTTTAAAAAGAGAATCACATTGTGATTTCTTGATAATGGGTGTGTTCCTTATTTTCTCCTCGTGTCTAAACTCTTCTCCATGGCTGGACCCCCAAATAATAGTCCTTTACGTGCTAAGGGGTATCTAGAGAGTGTGATAGGTTTAATAACTACCCCCACCCTAATGCGTACCCTAAGCCTAACCCCTACCCTAACCCTAACGCGTACCCTAATCCTAACCCGTACCCTAAACCGAGCCCTAACCCTAACACTAACCCTAACCCTAACCCTAACCCATACCCTACGCCCTACCCGAACCCCTCCCCGAACCCGTACCCTAAGCCATACCCTAACCCTCACCCTAACCCTAACCCTAACCCTAAGCTACCCTTGACTGCTTCTGCCTCCAATAGATTTCCTAAGCACTAGTGTTTTAAGGAACAGGTTAAAAAGAGAATCCTAATGTGATTTCTTGATAATGGGTGTGTTCCTTATCTTCTCCTCGTGTCTAAACTCTTCTCCATGGCTGGACCCCCAAATAATATTCCTTTACGTGCTAAGGGGTATCTAGAGAGTGGGATAGGTTTAATAACTTCCCTCACCCTAACGCGTATCCTAACCCTAACCCCTACCCTAACCCTAGCGCGTACCCTAATCCTAACCCGTACCCTAAACCGAGCCCTAACCCTAACACTAGCCCTAACCCTAACCCTAACCCATACCCTACGCCCTACCCGAACCCCTCCCCTAACACGTACCCTAAGCCGTACCCTAACCCTCACCCTAACCCTAACCCTAACCCTAAGCTACCCTTGACGGCTTCTGCCTCCAATAGATTTCCTAAGCACTAGTGATTTAAGGAACAGGTTAAAAAGAGAATCCTAATGTGATTTCTTGATAATGGGTGTGTTCCTTATCTTCTCGTGTCTAAACTCTTCTCCATGGCTGGACCCCCAAATAATATTCCTTTACGTGCTAAGGGGTATCTAGAGAGTGGGATAGGTTTAATAACTTCCCTCACCCTAACGCGTATCCTAACCCTAACCCCTACCCTAACCCTAGCGCGTACCCTAATCCTAACCCGTACCCTAAACCCAGCCCTAACCCTAACACTAACTCTAACCCTAACCCTAACCCATACCCTACGCCCTACCCGAACCCCTCCCTGAACCCGTACCCTAAACCGTACCCTAACCCTCACCCTAACCCTAACCCTAACCCTAAGCTACCCTTGACGGCTTCTGCCTCCAATAGATTTGCTAAGCACTAGTGTTTTAAGGAACAGGTTAAAAAGAGAATCCTAATGTGATTTCTTAATAATGGGTGTGTTCCTTATCTTCTCCTCGTGTCTAAACTCTTCTCCTTGGCTGGACCCCCAAATAATATTCCTTTACGTGCTAAGGGGTATCTAGAGAGTGGGATAGGTTTAATAACTACCCTCACCCTAACGCGTACCCTAACCCTAACCCCTACCCTAACCCTAACGCGTACCCTAATCCTAACCCGTACCCTAAACCGAGCCCTAACCCTAACACTAGCCCTAACCCTAACCCTAACCCATACCCTACGACCTACCCGAACCCCTCCCCGAACCCGTACCCTAAGCAATACCCTAACCCTCACCCTAACCCTAACCCTAACCCTAAGCTACCCTTGACTGCTTCTGCCTCCAATAGATTTCCTAAGCACTAGTGTTTTAAGGAACAGGTTAAAAAGAGAATCCTAATGTGATTTCGTGATAATGGGAGTGTTCCTTATCTTCTCCTAGTGTCTAAACTCTTCTCCATGGCTGGAACCCCAATAATATTCCTGTACGTGCTAAGGGGTATCTAGAGAGTGGGATAGGTTTAATAACTACCCTCACCCTAACGCGTACACTAACCCTAACCCCTACCCTAACCCTAACGCGTACCCTAATCCTAACCAGTACCCTAAACCGAGCCCTAAGCCTAACCCTAACCCATACCCTACGCCCTACCCGAACCCCTCCCCGAACCCGTACCCTAAGCCGTACCCTAACACTCACCCTAACCCTAACCCTAACCCTAAGCTACCCTTGACTGCTTCTGCCTCCAATAGATTTCCTAAGCACTAGTGTTTTAAGGAACAGTTTAAAAAGAGAATCACATTGTGATTTCTTGATAATGGGTGTGTTCCTTATTTTCTCCTCGTGTCTAAACTCTTCTCCATGGCTGGACCCCCAAATAATAGTCCTTTACGTGCTAAGGGGTATCTAGAGAGTGTGATAGGTTTAATAACTACCCCCACCCTAATGCGTACCCTAAGCCTAACCCCTACCCTAAACCTAACGCGTACATTAATCCTAACCCGTACCCTAAAACGAGCCCTAACCCTAACACTAACCCTAACCCTAACCCTAACCCATACCCTACGCCCTACCCGAACCCCTCCCCGAACCCGTACCCTAAGCCATACCCTAACCCTCACCCTAACCCTAACCCTAACCCTAAGCTACCCTTGACTGCTTCTGCCTCCAATAGATTTCCTAAGCACTAGTGTTTTAAGGAACAGGTTAAAAAGAGAATCCTAATGTGATTTCTTGATAATGGGTGTGTTCCTTATCTTCTCCTAGTGTCTAAACTCTTCTCCATGGCTGGACCCCCAAATAATATTCCTTTACGTACTAAGGGGTATCTAGAGAGTGGGATAGGTTTAATAACTAACCTCACCCTATCGCGTACCCTAACCCTAACACCTACCCTAACATTAACGCGTACCCTAATCCTAACCCGTACCCTAAACCGAGCCCTAACCCTAACACTAACCCTAACCCTCACCCTAACCCATACCCTACGCCCTACCCGAACCCCTCCCCGAACCCGTACCCTAAGCCGTACCCTAACCCTCACCCTAACCCTAACCCTAACCCTAAGCTACCCTTGACGGCTTCTGCCTCCAATAGATTTCCTAAGCACTAGTGTTTTAAGGAACAGGTTAAAAAGAGAATCCTAATGTGATTTCGTGATAATGGTTGTGTTCCTTATTTTCTCCTAGTGTCTAAACACTTCTCCATGGCTGGACCCCCAAATAATATTCCTTTACGTGCTAAGGGGTATCTAGAGAGTGGGATAGGTTTAATAACTTCCCTCACCCTAACGCGTATCCTAACCCTAACCCCTACCCTAACCCTAGCGCGTACCCTAATCCTAACCGGTACCCTAAACCCAGCCCTAACCCTAACACTAACTCTAACCCTAACCCTAACCCATACCCTACGCCCTACCCGAACCCCTCCCCGAACCCGTACCCTAAGCCGTACCCTAACCCTCACCCTAACCCTAACCCTAACCCTAAGCTACCCTTGACGGCTTCTGCCTCCAAGAGATTTCCTAAGCACTAGTGTTTTAAGGAACATGTTAAAAAGAGAATCCTAATGTGATTTCTTGATAATGGATGTGTTCCTTATCTTCTCCTCGTGTCTAAACTCTTCTCCATGGCTGGACCCCCAAATAATATTCCTTTATGTGCTAAGGGGTATCTAGAGAGTGTGATAGGTTTAATAACTACCCTCACCCTAACGCGTACCCTAACCCTAACCCCTACCCTAACCCTAGCGCGTACCCTAATCCTAACCCGTACCCTAAACCGAGCCCTAACCCTAACACTAACTCTAACCCTAACCCTAACCCATACCCTACGCCCTACCCGAACCCCTCCCTGAACCCGTACCCTAAACCGTACCCTAACCCTCACCCTAACCCTAACCTTAACCCTAAGCTACCCTTGACGGCTTCTGCCTCCAATAGATTTCCTAAGCACTAGTGTTTTAAGGAACAGGTTAAAAAGAGAATCCTAATGTGATTTCTTGATAATGGGTGTGTTCCTTATCTTCTCCTCGTGTCTAAACTCTTCTCCATGGCTGGACCCCCAAATAATATTCCTTTACGTGCTAAGGGGTATCTAGAGAGTGGGATAGGTTTAATAACTACCCTCACCCTAACGCGTACCCTAACCCTAACCCCTACCCTAACCCTAACGCGTACCCTAATCCTAACCCGTACCCTAAACCGAGCCCTAACCCTAACACTAGCCCTAACCCTAACCCTAACCCATACCCTACGCCCTACCCGAACCCCTCCCCGAACCCGTACCCTAAGCCGTACCCTAACCCTCACCCTAACCCTAACCCTAACCCTAAGCTACCCTTGACGGCTTCTGCCTCCAATAGATTTCCTAAGCACTAGTGTTTTAAGGAACAGGTTAAAAAGAGAATCCTAATGTGATTTCCTGATAATGGGTGTGTTCCTTATCTTCTCCTAGTGTCTAAACTCTTCTCCATGTCTGGACCCCCAAATAATATTCCTTTACGTGCTAAGGGGTAACTAGAGAGTGTGATAGGTTTAATAACTACCCCCACCCTAACGCGTACCCTAACCCTAACCCCTACCCTAACCCTAACGCGTACCCTAATCCTAACCCGTACCCTAAACCGAGCCCTAACCCTAACACTAACCCTAACCCTAACCCTAACCCATACCCTACGCCCTACCCGAACACCTCCCCGAACCCGTACCCTAAGCCATACCCTAACCCTCACCCTAACCCTAACCCTAACCCTAACCCTAAGCTACCCTTGACTGCTTCTGCCTCCAATAGATTTCCTAAGCACTAGTGTTTTAAGGAACAGGTTAAAAAGAGAATCCTAATGTGATTTCTTGATAATGGGTGTGTTCCTTATCTTCTCCTAGTGTCTAAACTCTTCTCCATGGCTGGACCCCCAATAATATTCCTGTACGTGCTAAGGGGTATCTAGAGAGTGGGAATGGTTTAATAACTACCCTCACCCTAACGCGTACACTAACCCTAACCCCTACCCTAACCCTAACGCGTACCCTAATCCTAACCTGTACACTAAACCGAGCCCTAACCCTAACACTAGCCCTAACCCTAACACTAACCCATACCCTACGCCCTACCCGAACCCCTCCCCGAACCCGTACCCTAAGCCGTACCCTAACCCTCACCCTAACCCTAACCCTAACCCTAAGCTACCCTTGATGGCTTCTGCCTCCAATAGATTTCCTAAGCACTAGTGTTTTAAGGAACATGTTAAAAAGAGAATCCTAATGTGATTTCTTCATAATGGGTGTGTTCCTTATCTTCTCCTTGTGTCTAAACTCTTCTCCATGGCTGGACCCCCAAATAATATTCCTTTACGTTCTAAGGGGTATCTAGAGAGTGGGATAGGTTTAATAACTACCCTCACCCTAACGCATACCCTAACCTAACCCCTACCCGAACGCTAACGCGTACCCTAATCCTAACCCGTACCCTAAACCGAGCCCTAACCCTAACACTAGCCCTAACCCTAACCCTAACCCATACCCTACACCCTAACCGAACCCCTCCCCGAACCCATACCCTAAGCCGTACCCTAACCCTCACCCTAACCCTAACCCTAACCCTAAGCTACCCTTGACTGCTTCTGCCTCCAATAGATTTCCTAAGCACTAGTGTTTTAAGGAACATGTTAAAAAGAGAATCCTAATGTGATTTCTTCATAATGGGTGTGTTCCTTATCTTCTCCTTATGTCTAAACTCTTCTCCATGGCTGGACCCCCAAATAATATTCCTTTACGTTCTAAGGGGTATCTAGAGAGTGGGATAGGTTTAATAACTACCCTCACCCTAACGCATACCCTAACCCTAACCCCTACCCGAACCCTAACGCGTACCCTAATCCTAACCCGTACCCTAAACCGAGCCCTAACCCTAACACTAGCCCTAACCCTAACCCTAACCCATACCCTACGCCCTAACCGAACCCCTCCCCGAACCCATACCCTAAGCCGTACCCTAACCCTCACCCTAACCCTAAGCTACCCTTGACGGCTTCTGCCTCCAATAGATTTCCTAAGCACTAGTGTTTTAAGGAACAGGTTAAAAAGAGAATCCTAATGTGATTTCGTGATAATGGGTGTGTTCCTTATCTTCTCCTCGTGTCTAAACTCTTCTCCATGTCTGGACCCCCAAATAATATTCCTTTACGTGCTAAGGGGTATCTAGAGAGTGTGATAGGTTTAATAACTACCCTCACCCTAACGCGTACCCTAACCCTAACCCCTACCCTAACCCTAACGCGTACCCAAATCCTAACCCGTACCCTAAACCGAGCCCTAACCCTAACACTAACCCTAAACCTAACCCTAACCCATACCCTACGCCCTACCCGAACCCCTCCCCGAACCCGTACCCTAAGCCATACCCTAACCCTCACCCTAAACCTAACCCTAACCCTAACCCTAAGCTACCCTTGACTGCTTCTGCCTCCAATAGATTTCCTAAGCACTAGTGTTTTAAGGAACAGGTTAAAAAGAGAATCCTAATGTGATTTCTTCATAATGGGTGTGTTCCTTATCTTCTCCTAGTGTCTAAACTCTTCTCCATGGCTGGACCCCCAATAATATTCCTGTACGTGCTAAGGGGTATCTAGAGAGTGGGATAGGTTTAATAACTACCCTCACCCTAACGCGTACACTAAACCTAACCCCTACCCTAACCCTAACACGTACCCTAATCCTAACCTGTACCCTAAACCGAGCCCTAACCCTAACACTAGCCCTAACCCTAACACTAACCCATACCCTACGCCCTACCCGAACCCCTCCCCGAACCCGTACCCTAAGCCGTACCCTAACCCTCACCCTAACCCTAACCCTAACCCTAAGCTACCCTTGATGGCTTCTGCCTCCAATAGATTTCCTAAGCACTAGTGTTTTAAGGAACATGTTAAAAAGAGAATCCTAATGTGATTTCTTGATAATGGGTGTGTTCCTTATCTTCTCCTTGTGTCTAAACTCTTCTCCATGGCTGGACCCCCAAATAATATTCCTTTACGTGCTAAGGGGTATCTAGAGAGTGGGACAGGTTTAATAACTAACCTCACCCTAACGCGTACCCTAACCCTAACCCCTACCCTAACCCTAACGCATACACTAATCCTAACCCGTACCCTAAACCGAGCCCTAACCCTAACACTAACCCTAACCCTAACCCTAACCCATAGCCTACGCCCTACCCGAACCCCTCCCCGAACCCGTACCCTAAGCCATACCCTAACCCTCACTCTAACCCTAACCCTAACCCTAAGCTACCCTTGACTGCTTCTGCCTCCAATAGATTTCCTAAGCACTAGTGTTTTAAGGAACAGGTTAAAAAGAGAATCCTAATGTGATTTCTTGATAATGGGTGTGTTCCTTATCTTCTCCTAGTGTCTAAACTCTTCTCCATGGCTGGACCCCCAATAATATTCCTGTACGTGCTAAGGGGTATCTAGAGAGTGGGATAGGTTTAATAACTACCCTCACCCGAACGCGTACACTAACCCTAACCCCTACCCTAACCCTAACGTGTACCCTAATCCTAACCTGTACCCTAAACCGAGCCCTAACCCTAACCCTAACCCATACCCTACGCCCTACCCGAACCCCTCCCCGAACCCGTACCCTAAGCCGTACCCTAACCCTCACCCTAACCCTAACCCTAACCCTAAGCTACCCTTGACGGCTTCTGCCTCCAAGAGATTTCCTAAGCACTAGTGTTTTAAGGAACATGTTAAAAAGAGAATCCTAATGTGATTTCTTGATAATGGGTGTGTTCCTTATCTTCTCCTTGTGTCTAAACTCTTCTCCATGGCTGGACCCCCAAATAATATTCCTTTACGTGCTAAGGGGTATCTAGAGAGTGGGATAGGTTTAATAACTACCCTCACCCTAACGCGTACCCTAACCCTAACCCCTACCCTAACCCTAACGCATACACTAATCCTAACCCGTACCCTAAACCGAGCCCTAACCCTAACACTAACCCTAACCCTAACCCTAACCCATAGCCTACGCCCTACCCGAACCCCTCCCCGAACCCGTACCCTAAGCCATACCCTAACCCTCACTCTAACCCTAATCCTAACCCTAAGCTACCCTTGACTGCTTCTGCCTCCAATAGATTTCCTAAGCACTAGTGTTTTAAGGAACAGGTTAAAAAGAGAATCCTAATGTGATTTCTTGATAATGGGTGTGTTCCTTATCTTCTCCTAGTGTCTAAACTCTTCTCCATGGCTGGACCCCCAATAATATTCCTGTACGTGCTAAGGGGTATCTAGAGAGTGGGATAGGTTTAATAACTACCCTCACCCGAACGCGTACACTAACCCTAACCCCTACCCTAACCCTAACGTGTACCCTAATCCTAACCTGTACCCTAAACCGAGCCCTAACCCTAACCCTAACCCATACCCTACGCCCTACCCGAACCCCTCACCGAACCCGTACCCTAAGCCGTACCCTAACCCTCACCCTAACCCTAACCCTAACCCTAAGCTACCCTTGACGGCTTCTGCCTCCAAGAGATTTCCTAAGCACTAGTGTTTTAAGGAACATGTTAAAAAGAGAATCCTAATGTGATTTCTTGATAATGGGTGTGTTCCTTATCTTCTCCTCGTGTCTAAACACTTCTCCATGGCTGGACCCCCAAATAATATTCCTTTATGTGCTAAGGGGTATCTAGAGAGTGTGATAGGTTTAATAACTACCCTCACCCTAACGCGTACCCTAACCCTAACCCCTACCCTAACCCTAGCGCGTACACTAATCCTAACCCGTACCCTAAACCGAGCCCTAACCCTAACACTAACTCTAACCCTAACCCTAACCCATACCCTACGCCCTACCCGAACCCCTCCCTGAACCCGTACCCTAAACCGTACCCTAACCCTCACCCTAACCCTAACCCTAACCCTAAGCTACCCTTGACGGCTTCTGCCTCCAATAGATTTCCTAAGCACTAGTGTTTTAAGGAACAGGTTAAAAAGAGAATCCTAATGTGATTTCTTGATAATGGGTGTGTTCCTTATCTTCTCCTCGTGTCTAAACTCTTCTCCATGGCTGGACCCCCAAATAATATTCCTTTACGTGCTAAGGGGTATCTAGAGAGTGGGATAGGTTTAATAACTACCCTCACCCTAACGCGTACACTAACCCTAACCCCTACCCTAACCCTAACGCGTACCCTAATCCTAACCCGTACCCTAAACCGAGCCCTAACCCTAACACTAGCCCTAACCCTAACCCTAACCCATACCCTACGCCCTACCCGAACCCCTCCCCGAACCCGTACCCTAAGCAATACCCTAACCCTCACCCTAACCCTAACCCTAACCCTAAGCTACCCTTGACTGCTTCTGCCTCCAATAGATTTCCTAAGCACTAGTGTTTTAAGGAACAGGTTAAAAAGAGAATCCTAATGTGATTTCGTGATAATGGGAGTGTTCCTTATCTTCTCCTAGTGTCTAAACTCTTCTCCATGGCTGGACCCCCAATAATATTCTTGTACGTGCTAAGGGGTATCTAGAGAGTGGGATGGGTTTAATAACTACCCTCACCCGAACGCGTACACTAACCCTAACCCCTAATCTAACCCTAACGTGTACCCTAATCCTAACCTGTACCCTAAACCGAGCCCTAACCCTAACCCTAACCCATACCCTACGCCCTACCCGAACCCCTCCCCGAACCCGTACCCTAAGCCGTACCCTAACCCTCACCCTAACCCTAACCCTAACCCTAAGCTACCCTTGACGGCTTCTGCCTCCAATAGATTTCCTAAGCACTAGTGTTTTAAGGAACAGGTTAAAAAGAGAATCCTAATGTGATTTCTTGATAATGGGTGTGTTCCTTATCTTCTCCTCGTGTCTAAACTCTTCTCCATGGCTGAACCCCCAAATAATATTCCTTTACGTGCTAAGGGGTATCTAGAGAGTGGGATAGGTTTAATAACTACCCTCACCCTAACGCGTACCCTAACCCTAACCCCTACCCTAACCCTAACGCGTACCCTAATCCTAACCCGTACCCTAAACCGAGCCCTAACCCTAACACTAGCCCTAACCCAAACCCATATCCTACGCCCTACCCGAACCCGTACCCTAAGCCGTACCCTAACCCTCACCCTAACTCTAACCCAAACCCTAAGCTACCCTTGACTGCTTCTGCCTCCAATAGATTTCCTAAGCACTAGTGTTTTAAGGAACAGTTTAAAAAGAGAATCATATTGTGATTTCTGGATAATGGGTGTGTTCCTTATCTTCTCCTAGGGTCTAAACCCTTCTCCATGGCTGGACCCCCAAATAATATTCCTTTACGTGCTAAGGGGTATCTAGAGAGTGGGATAGGTTTAATAACTACCCTCACCCTAAAGCGTATCCTAACCCTAACCGCTACCCTAACCCTAACGAGTACCCTAATCCTAACCCGTACCCTAAACCGAGCCCTAACCCTAACACTAACCCTAAACCTAACCCTAACCCATACCCTACGCCCTACCCGAACCCCTCCCCGAACCCGTATCGTAAGCCGTACCCTAACCCTCACCCTAACCCTAACCCTAACCCTAAGCTACCCTTGACTGCTTCTGCCTCCAATAGATTTCCTAAGCAGTAGTGTTTTAAGGAACAGGTTAAAAAGAGAATCCTAATGTGATTTCTTGATAATGGGTGTGTTCCTTATCTTCTCCTAGTGTCTAAACTCTTCTCCATGGCTGGACCCCCAAATAATATTCCTTGACGTGCTAAGGGGTATCTAAAGAGTGGGATAGGTTTAATAACTAACCTCACCCTATCGCATACCCTAACCCTAACCCCTACCCTAACCCTAACGCGTACCCTAATCCTAACCCGTACCCTAAACCGAGCCCTAACCCTAACACTAACCCTAACACTAACCCTAACCCATAGCCTACGCCCTACCCGAACCCCTCCCCGAACCCGTACCCTAAGCCGTACCCTAACCCTCACCCTAACCCTAACCCTAACCCTAAGCTACCCTTGACTGCTTCTGCCTCCAATAGATTTCCTAAGCACTAGTGTTTTAAGGAACAGGTTAAAAAGAGAATCCTAATGTGATTTCTTGATAATGGGTGTGTAACTTATCTTCTCCTCGTGTCTAAACTCTTCTCCATGGCTGGACCCCCAAATAATATTCCTTTACGTGCTAAGGGGTATCTAGAGAGTGTGATAGGTTTAATAACTACCCCCACCCTAACGCGTACCCTAACCCTAACCCCTGCTCTAACCCTAACGCGTACCCTAATCCTAACCCGTACCCTAAACCGAGCCCTAACCCTAACACTAACCCTAACCCTAGCCCTAACCCATACCCTACGCCCTACCCGAACCCCTCCCCGAACCCGTACCCTAAGCCATACCCTAACCCTCACCCTAACCCTAAGCTACCCTTGACTGCTTCTGCCTCCAATAGATTTCCTAAGCACTAGTGTTTTAAGGAACAGGTTAAAAAGAGAATCCTAATGTGATTTCGTGATAATGGGTGTGTTCCTTATCTTCTCCTAGTGTCTAAACTCTTCTCCATGGCTAGACCCCCAATAATATTCCTGTACGTGCTAAGGGGTATCTAGAGAGTGGGATAGGTTTAATAACTACCCTCACCCTAACGCGTACACTAACCCTAACCCCTACCCTAACCCTAACGCATACCCTAATCCTAACCCGTACCCTAAACCGAGCCCTAACCCTAACACTAGCCCTAACCCTAACCCTAACCCATACCCTACGCCCTACCCGAACACCTCCCCGAACCCGTACCCTAAGCCGTACCCTAACCCTCACCCTAACCCTAACCCTAACCCTAAGCTACCCTTGACGGCTTCTGCCTCCAATAGATTTCCTAAGCACTAGTGTTTTAAGGAACAGGTTAAAAAGAGAATCCTAATGTGATTTCGTGATAATGGGTGTGTTCCTTATCTTCTCCTAGTGTCTAAACTCTTCTCCATGTCTGGACCCCCAAATAATATTCCTTTACGTGCTAAGGGGTATCTAGAGACTGTGATAGGTTTAATAACTACCCCCACCCTAACGCGTACCCTAACCCTTACCCCTACCCTAACCCTAACGCGTACCCTAATCCTAACCCGTACCCTAAACCGAGCCCTAACCCTAACACTAACCCTAACCCTAACCCTAACCCATACCCTACGCCCTACCCGAACCCCTCCCCGAACCCGTACCCTAAGCCATACCCTAACCCTCACCCTAACCCTAACCCTAACCCTAAGCTACCCTTGACGGCTTCTGCCTCCAATAGATTTCCTAAGCAGTAGTGTTTTAAGGAACAGGTTAAAAAGAGAATCCTAATGTGATTTCTTGATAATGGGTGTGTTCCTTATCTTCTCCTCGTGTCTAAACTCTTCTCCATGGCTGGACCCCCAAATAATATTCCTTTACGTGCTAAGGGGTATCTAGAGAGTGGGATAGGTTTAATAACTACCCTCACCCTAACGCGTACCCTAACCCTAACCCCTACCCGAACCCTAACGCGTACGCTAATCCTAACCCGTACCCTAAACCGAGCCCTAACCCTAACACTAGCCCTAACCCTAACCCTAACCCATACCCTACGCCCTACACGAACCCCTCCCCGAACCCATACCCTAAGCCGTACCCTAACCCTCACCCTAACCCTAACCCTAACCCTAAGCTACCCTTGACTGCTTCTGCCTCCAATAGATTTCCTAAGCACTAGTGTTTTAAGGAACAGGTTAAAAAGAGAATCCTAATGTGATTTCGTGATAATGGGTGTGTTCCTTATCTTCTCCTAGTGTCTAAACTCTTCTCCATGTCTGGACCCCCAAATAATATTCCTTTACGTGCTAAGGGGTATCTAGAGACTGTGATAGGTTTAATAACTACCCCCACCCTAACGCGTACCCTAACCCTTACCCCTACCCTAACCCTAACGCGTACCCTAATCCTAACCCGTACCCTAAACCGAGCCCTAACCCTAACACTAACCCTAACCCTAACACTAACCCATACCCTACGCCCTACCCGAACCCCTCCCCGAACCCGTACCGTAAGCCATACCCTAACCCTCACCCTAACCCTAACCCTAACCCTTAGCTACCCTTGACTGCTTCTGCCTCCAATAGATTTCATAAGCACTAGTGTTTTAAGGAACAGGTTAAAAAGAGAATCCTAATGTGATTTCTTGATAATGGGTGTGTTCCTTATCTTCTCCTAGTGTCTAAACTCTTCTCCATGGCTGGACCCCCAATAATATTCCTGTACGTGCTAAGGGGTATCTAGAGAGTGGGATAGGTTTAATAACTACCCTCACCCTAACGCGTACACTAACCCTAACCCCTACCCTAACCCTAACGCGTACCCTAATCCTAACCTGTACCCTAAACCGAGCCCTAACCCTAACACTAGCCGTAACCCTAACACTAACCCATACCCTACGCCCTACCCGAACCCCTCCCCGAACCCGTACCCTAAGCCGTACCCTAACCCTCACCCTAACCCTAACCCTAACCCTAAGCTACCCTTGAAGGTTTCTACCTCCAATAGATTTCCTAAGCACTAGTGTTTTAAGGAACATGTTAAAAAGAGAATCCTAATGTGATTTCATGATAATGGGTGTGTTCCTTATCTTCTCCTAGTGTCTAAACTCTTCTCCATGGCTGGACTCCCAAATAATATTCCTTTACGTGCTAAGGGGTATCTAGAGAGTGGGATAGGTTTAATAACTACCCTCACCCTAACGCGTACCCTAACCCTAACCCGTACCCTAACCCTAACGCGTTCCCTAATCCTAACTCGTACCCGAAACCGAGCCCTAACCCTAACACTAACCCTAACCCTAACCCTAACCCATACCCTATGCCCTACCCGAACCCCTCCCCGAACCCGTACCCTAAGCCATACCCTAGCCCTCACCCTAACCCTAACCCTAACCCTAAGCTACCCTTGACTGCTTCTGCCTCCAATAGATTTCCTAAGCACTAGTGTTTTAAGGAACAGGTTAAAAAGAGAATCGTAATGTGATTTCTTGATAATGGGTGTGTTCCTTATCTTCTCCTCGTGTCTAAACTCTTCTCCATGGCTGGACCCCCAAATAATATTCCTTTACGTGCTAAGGGGTATCTAGAGAGTGGGATAGGTTTAATAACTACCCTCACCCTAACGCGTACCCTAACCCTAACCCCTACCCTAACCCTAACGCGTACCCTAATCCTAACCCGTACCCTAAACCGAGCCCTAACCCTAACACTAGCCCTAACCCTAACCCTAACCCATACCCTACGCCCTACCCGAACCCCTCCCCAAACCCGTACCCTAAGCCGTACCCTAACCCTCACCCTAACCCTAAGCTACCCTTGACTGCTTCTGCCTCCAATAGATTTCCTAACCACTAGTGTTTTAAGGAACAGTTTAAAAAGAGAATCATATTGTGATTTCTTGATAATGGGTGTGTTCCTTATCTTCTCCTAGTGTCTAAACCCTTCTCCATGGCTGGACGCCCAAATAATATTCCTTTACGTGCTAAGGGGTATCTAGAGAGTGGGATAGGTTTAATAACTACCCTCACCCTAAAGCGTACCCTAACCCTAACCCCTACCCTAACACTAACGCGTACCCTAATCCTAACCCGTACCCTAAACCGAGCCCTAACCCTAACACTAACCCTAACCCTAACTCTAACCCATACCCTACGCCCTACCTGAACCCCTCCCCGAACCCGTACCCTAAGCCGTACCCTAACCCTCACCCTAACCCTAACCCTAACCCTAAGCTACCCTTGACGGCTTCTGCCTCCAATAGATTTCCTAAGCACTAGTGATTTAAGGAACAGGTTAAAAAGAGAATCCTAATGTGATTTCTTGATAATGGGTGTGTTCCTTATCTTCTCCTCGTATCTAAACTCTTCTCCATGGCTGGACCCCCAAATAATATTCCTTTACGTGCTAAGGGGTATCTAGAGAGTGGGATAGGTTTAATAACGACCCTCACCCTAACGCGTATCCTAACCCTAACCCCTACCCTAACCCTAACGCATACCCTAATCCTAACCCGTACCCTAAACCGAGCCCAACCCTAACACTAGCCCTAACCCTAACCCTAACCCATACCCTACGCCCTACCCGAACCCCTCCCCGAACCCGTACCCTAAGCCGTACCCTAACCCTCACCCTAACCCTAAACCTAACCCTAAGCTACCCTTGACTGCTTCTGCCTCCAATAGATTTCCTAAGCACTAGTGTTTTAAGGAACAGGTTAAAAAGAGAATCGTAATGTGATTTCTTGATAATGGGTGTGTTCCTTATATTCTCCTCGTGTCTAAACTCTTCTCCAAGGCTGGACCCCCAAATAATATTCCTTTACGTGCTAAGGGGTATCTACAGAGTGTGATAGGTTTAATAACTACCCCCACCCTAAAGCGTACCATAACCCTAACCACTACCCTAACACTAACGCGTACCCTAATCCTAACCCGTACCCTAAACCCTGCCCTAACCCTAACACTAACCGTAACCCTAACCCTAACCCATACCCTACGCCCTACCCGAACCCCTCCCCGAACCCGTACCCTAAGCCATACCCTAGCCCTCACCCTAACCCTAACCCTAACCCTAAGCTACCCTTGACTGCTTCTGACTCCAATAGATTTCCTAAGCACTAGTGATTTAAGGAACAGGTTAAAAAGGGAATCCTAATGTGTTTTCGTGATAATGGGTGTGTTCCTTATCTTCTCCTCGTGTCTAAACTCTTCTCCATGGCTGGACCCCCAAATAATATTCCTTTACGTGCTAAGAGGTATCTAGAGAGTGGGATAGGTTTAATAACTACCCTCACCCTAATGCGTACCCTAACCCTAACCCCTACCCTAACCCTAACGCGTACCCTAATCCTAACCCGTACCCTAAACCGAGCCCTAACCCTAACACTAGCCCTAACCCTAACCCTAACCCATACCCTACGCCCTACCCGAACCCCTCCCCGAACCCGTACCCTAAGCCGTACCCTAACCCTCACCCTATCCCTAACCCTAACCCTAAGCTACCCTTGACTGCTTCTGCCTCCAATAGATTTCCTAAGCACTAGTGTTTTAAGGAACAGGTTAAAAAGAGAATCCTAATGTGATTTCTTGATAATGGGTGTGTTCCTTATCTTCTCCTCGTGTCTAAACTCTTCTCCATTCCTGGACCCCCAAATAATATTCCTTTACGTGCTAAGGGCTATCTAGAGAGTGGGATAGGTTTAATAACTACCGTCACTCTAACGCGTATCCTAACCCTAACACCTACCCTAACCCTAACGCATACCCTAATCCTAACCCGTACCCTAAACCGAGCCCTAACCCTAACACTAGCCCTAACCCTAACCCTAAACCATACCCTACGCCCTACCCGAACCCCTCCCCGAACCCGTACCCTAAGCCGTACCCTAACCCTCACCCTAACCCTAACCCTAACCCTAAGCTACCCTTGACTGCTTCTGCCTCCAATAGATTGCCTAAGCACTAGTGTTTTAAGGAACAGGTTAAAAAGAGAATCCTAATGTGATTTCTTGATAATGGGTGTGTTCCTTATATTCTCCTCGTGTCTAAACTCTTCTCCAAGGCTGGACCCCCAAATAATATTCCTTTACGTGCTAAGGGGTGTCTAGAGAGTGTGATAGGTTTAATAACTACCCCCACCCTAACGCGTACCCTAACCCTAACCCCTACCCTAACCCTAACGCGTACCCTAATCCTAACCCGTACCCTAAACCGAGCCCTAACCCTAACACTAACCCTAACCCTAACCCTAACCCATACCCTACGCCCTACCCGAACCCCTCCCCGAACCCGTACCCTAAGCCATACCCTAACCCTCACCCTAACCCTAACACTAACCCTAAGCTACCCTTGACTGCTTCTGCCTCCAATAGATTTCCTAAGCACTAGTGTTTTAAGGAACAGGTTAAAAAGAGAATCCTAATGTGATTTCGTGATAATGGGTGTGTTCCTTATCTTCTCCTCGTGTCTAAACTCTTCTCCATGGCTGGACCCCCAATAATATTCCTGTACGTGCTAAGGTGTATCTAGAGAGTGGAATAGGTTTAATAACTACCCTCACCCTTACGCGTACACTAACCCTAACACGTACCCTAATCCTAACCCGTACCCTAAACCGAGCCCTAACCCTAACACTAACCCTAACCCTAACCCTAACCCATACCCTACGCCCTACCCGAACCCCTCCCCGAACCCGTGCCCTAAGCCGTACCCTAACCCTCACCCTAACCCTAACCCTAACCCTAAGCTACCCTTGACGGCTTCTGCCTCCAATAGATTTCCTAAGCACTAGTGTTTTAAGGAAAATGTTAAAAAGAGAATCCTAATGTGATTTCTTGATAATGGGTAGGTTCCTTATCTTCTCCTCGTGTCTAAACTCTTCTCCATGGCTGGACCCCCAAATAATATTCCTTTATGTGCTAAGGGGTATCTAGAGAGTGTGATAGGTTTAATAACTACCCTCACCCTATCGCGTACCCTAACCCTAACCCCTACCCTAACCCTAACGTGTACCCTAATCCTAACCCGTACCCTAAACCGAGCCCTAACCCTAACACTAACCCTAACCCTAACCCTAACCCATACCTTACGCCCTAACCGAACCCCTCCCCGAACCCGTACCCTAAGCCATACCCTAGCCCTCACCCTAACCCAAACCCTAACCCTAAGCTACCCTTGACTGCTTCTGCCTCCAATAGATTTCCTAAGCACTAGTGTTTTAAGGAACAGGTTAAAAAGAGAATCCTAATGTGATTTCGTGATAATGGGTGTGTTCCTTATCTTCTCCTAGTGTCTAAACTCTTCTCCATGGCTGGACTCCCAAATAATATTCCTTTACGTGCTAAGGGGTATCTAGAGAGTGGGATAGGTTTAATAACTACCCTCACCCTAACGTGTACCCTAACGCTAACCCCTACCCTAACCCTAACGCGTACCCTAATCCTAACCCATACCCTAAACCTAGCCCTAACCCTAACACTAACTCTAACCCTAACCCTAACCCATACCCTACGCCCTACCTGAACCCCTCCCTGAACCCGTACCCTAAGCCGTACCCTAACCCTCACCCTAACCCTAACCCTAAACCTAAGCTTCCCTTGACGGCTTCTGCCTCCAATAGATTTCCTAAGCACTAGTGTTTTAAGGAACATGTTAAAAAGAGAATCCTAATGTGATTTCTTAATAATGGGTGTGTTCCTTATATTCTCCTCGTGTCTAAACTCTTCTCCATGGCTGGACCCCCAAATAATATTCCTTTATGTGCTAAGGGGTATCTAGAGAGTGAGATAGGTTTAATAACTACCCTCACCCTAACACGTACCCTAACCCTAACCCCTACCCTAACCCTAACGCGTTCCCTAATCCTAACTCGTACCCTAAACCGAGCCCTAACCCTAACACTAACCCTAACCCTAACCCTAACCCATACCCTATGCCCTACCCGAACCCCTCCCCGAACCCGTACCCTAAGCCATACCCTAGCCCTCACCCTAACCCTCACCCTAACCCTAAGCTACCCTTGACTGCTTCTGCCTCCAATAGATTTCCTAAGCACTAGTGTTTTAAGGAACAGGTTAAAAAGAGAATCGTAATGTGATTTCTTGATAATGGGTGTGTTCCTTATCTTCTCCTCGTGTCTAAACTCTTCTCCATGGCTGGACCCCCAAATAATATTCCTTTACGTGCTAAGGGGTATCTAGAGAGTGGGATAGGTTTAATAACTACCCTCACCCTAACGCGTACCCTAACCCTAACCCCTACCCTAACCCTAACGCGTACCCTAATCCTAACCCGTACCCTAAACCGAGCCCTAACCCTAACACTAGCCCTAACCCTAACCCTAACCCATACCCTACGCCCTACCCGAACCCCTCCCCAAACCCGTACCCTAAGCCGTACCCTAACCCTCACCCTAACCCTAAGCTACCCTTGACTGCTTCTGCCTCCAATAGATTTCCTAACCACTAGTGTTTTAAGGAACAGTTTAAAAAGAGAATCATATTGTGATTTCTTGATAATGGGTGTGTTCCTTATCTTCTCCTAGTGTCTAAACCCTTCTCCATGGCTGGACGCCCAAATAATATTCCTTTACGTGCTAAGGGGTATCTAGAGAGTGGGATAGGTTTAATAACTACCCTCACCCTAAAGCGTACCCTAACCCTAACCCCTACCCTAACACTAACGCGTACCCTAATCCTAACCCGTACCCTAAACCGAGCCCTAACCCTAACACTAACCCTAACCCTAACTCTAACCCATACCCTACGCCCTACCTGAACCCCTCCCCGAACCCGTACCCTAAGCCATACCCTAGCCCTCACCCTAACCCTAACCCTAACCCTAAGCTACCCTTGACTGCTTCTGACTCCAATAGATTTCCTAAGCACTAGTGTTTTAAGGAACAGGTTAAAAAGAGAATCCTAATGTGTTTTCGTGATAATGGGTGTGTTCCTTATCTTCTCCTAGTGTCTAAACTCTTCTCCATGGCTCGATCCCCAAATAATATTCCTTTACGTGCTAAGGGGTATCTAGAGACTGGGATAGGTTTAATAACTACCCTCACCCTAACGCGTACCCTAACCCTAACCCCTACCCTAACCCTAACGCGTACCCTAATCCTAACCCATACCCTAAACCGAGCCCTAACCCTAACACTAACTCTAACCCTAACCCTAACCCATACCCTACGCCCTACCCGAACCCCTCCCTGAACCCGTACCCTAAACCGTACCCTAACCCTCACCCTAACCCTAACCCTAACCCTAAGCTACCCTTGACGGCTTCTGCCTCCAATAGATTTCCTAAGCACTAGTGATTTAAGGAACAGGTTAAAAAGAGAATCCTAATGTGATTTCTTGATAATGGGTGTGTTCCTTATCTTCTCCTCGTGTCTAAACTCTTCTCCATGGCTGGACCCCCAAATAATATTCCTTTACGTGCTAAGGGGTATCTAGAGAGTGGGATAGCTTTAATAACTACCCTCACCCTAACGCGTACCCTAACCCTAACCCCTACCCTAACCCTAACGCATACCCTAATCCTAACCCGTACCCTAAACCGAGCCCTAACCCTAACACTAGCCCTAACCCTAACCCTAACCCATACCCTACGCCCTACCCGAACCCCTCCCCGAACCCGTATCGTAAGCCGTACCCTAACCCTCACCCTAACCCTAACGCTAACCCTAAGCTACCCTTGACTGCTTCTGCCTCCAATAGATTTCCTAAGCACTAGTGTTTTAAGGAACAGGTTGAAAAGAGAATCCTAATGTGATTTCTTGATAATGGGTGTGTTCCTTATCTTCTCCTAGTGTCTAAACTCTTCTCCATGGCTGGACCCCCAAATAATATTCCTTTACGTGCTAAGGGGTATCTAGAGAGTGGGATAGGTTTAATAACTAACCTCACCCTATCGCGTACCCTAACCCTAACACCTACCCTAACACTAACGCGTACCCTAATCCTAACCCGTACCCTAAACCGAGCCCTAACCCTAACACTAACCCTAACCCTAACCCTAACCCATACCCTACGCCCTACCCGAACTCTTCCCCGAACCCGTACCCTAAGCCGTACCCTATCCCTCACCCTAACCCTAACCCTAACCCTAAGCTACCCTTGACTGCTTCTGCCTCCAATAGATTTCCTAAGCACTAGTGTTTTAAGGAACAGGTTAAAAAGAGAATCCTAATGTGATTTCTTGATAATGGGTGTGTTCCTTATCTTCTGCTCGTGTCTAAACTCTTCTCCATGGCTGGACCCCCAAATAATATTCCTTTACGTGCTAAGGGGTATCTAGAGAGTGGGATAGGTTTAATAACTACCCTCACCCTAACACGTACCCTAACCCTAACCCCTACCCTAACCCTAACGCGTTCCCTAATCCTAACCCGTACCCTAAACCGAGCCCTAACCCTAACACTAACCCTAACCCTAACCCTACCCCATACCCTACGCCCTACCCGAACCCCTCCCCGAACCCGTACCCTAAGCCATACCGTAGCCCTCACCCTAACCCTAACCCTAACCCTAAGCTACCCTTGACTGCTTCTGCCTCCAATAGATTTCCTAAGCACTAGTGTTTTAAGGAACAGGTTAAAAAGAGAATCCTAATGTGATTCCGTGATAATGGGTGTGTTCCTTATCTTCTCCTAGTGTCTAAACTCTTCTCCATGGCTGGACCCCCAAATAATATTCCTATACGTGCTAAGGGGTATCTAGAGAGTGGGATAGGTTTATTAACTACCCTCACCCTAACGCGTACCCTAACCCTAACCCCTACCCTAACCCTAGCGCGTACACTAATCCTAACCCGTACCCTAAACCGAGCCCTAACCCTAACACTAACTCTAACCCTAACCCTAACCCATACCCTACGCCCTACCCGAACCCCTCCCTGAACCCGTACCCTAAACCGTACCCTAACCCTCACCCTAACCCTAACCCTAACCCTAAGCTACCCTTGACGGCTTCTGCCTCCAATAGATTTCCTAAGCACTAGTGTTTTAAGGAACAGGTTAAAAAGAGAATCCTAATGTGATTTCGTGATAATGGGTGTGTTCCTTATCTTCTCCTCGTGTCTAAACTCTTCTCCATGGCTGGACCCCCAAATAATATTCCTTTACGTGCTAAGGGGTATCTAGAGAGTGGGATAGGTTTAATAACTACCCTCACCCTAACGCGTACCCTAACCCTAACCCCTACCCTAACCCTAACGCATACCCTAATCCTAACCCGTACCCTAAACCGAGCCCTAACCCTAACACTAGCCCTAACCCTAACCCTAACCCATACCCTACGCCCTACCCGAACCCCTCCCCGAACCCGTACCCTAAGCCGTACCCTAACCCTCACCCTAACCCTAACCCTAACCCTAAGCTACCCTTGACTGCTTCTGCCTCCAATAGATTTCCTAAGCACTAGTGTTTTAAGGAACAGGTTAAAAAGAGAATCCTAATGTGATTTCGTGATAATGGGTGTGTTCCTTATCTTCTCCTCGTGTCTAAACTCTTCTCCATGGCTGGACCCCCAAATAATATTCCTTTACGTGCTAAGGGGTATCTAGAGAGTGTGATAGGTTTAATAACTACCCTCACCCTAACGCGTACCCTAACCCTAACCGCTACCCTAAACCTAACTAGTACCCTAATCTTAACCCGTACCCTAAACCGAGCCCTAACCCTAACACTAACCCTAAGTCTAACCCTAACCCATACACTACGCCCTACCCGAACCCCTCCCCGAACCCTTACCCTAAGCCGTACCC
Organism: Balaenoptera acutorostrata; assembly: GCF_949987535.1. Classification (NCBI taxonomy): domain Eukaryota; kingdom Metazoa; phylum Chordata; class Mammalia; order Artiodactyla; family Balaenopteridae; genus Balaenoptera; species Balaenoptera acutorostrata. The sequence goes on from NW_026646478.1 coordinate 199,737, forward strand.
TAATCTCACCCTAACCCTAAGCTACCCTTGACTGCTTCTGCCTCCAATAGATTTCCTAACCACTAGTGTTTTAAGGAACAGTTTAAAAAGAGAATCATATTGTGATTTCTTGATAATGGGTGTGTTCCTTATCTTCTCCTAGTGTCTAAACCTTTCTCCATGGCTGGACGCCCAAATAATATTCCTTTACGTGCTAAGGGGTATCTAGAGAGTGGGATAGGTTTAATAACTACCCTCACCCTAAAGCGTACCCTAACCCTAACCCCTACCCTAACACTAACGCGTACCCTAAACCTAACCCGTACCCTAAACCGAGCCCTAACCCTAACACTAACCCTAACCCTAACTCTAACCCATACCCTACGCCCTACACGAACCCCTCCCCGAACCCGTACCCTAAGCCTTACCCTAACCCTCACCCTAACCCTAACCCTAACCCTAAGCTACCCTTGACGGCTTCTGCCTCCAATAGATTTCCTAAGCACTAGTGATTTAAGGAACAGGTTAAAAAGAGAATCCTAATGTGATTTCTTGATAATGGGTGTGTTCCTTATCTTCTCCTCGTGTCTAAACTCTTCTCCATGGCTGGACCCCCAAATAATATTCCTTTACGTGCTAAGGGGTATCTAGAGAGTGTGATAGGTTTAATAACTACCCTCACCCTAACGCGTACCCTAACCCTAACCGCTACCCTAAACCTAACTAGTACCCTAATCCTAACCCGTACCCTAAACCGAGCCCTAACCCTAACACTAACCCTAAATCTAACCCTAACCCATACACTACGCCCTACCCGAACCCCTCCCCGAACCCTTACCCTAAGCCGTACCCTAATCTCACCCTAACCCTAACCCTAACCCTAAGCTACCCTTGACTGCTTCTGCCTCCAATAGATTTCCTAACCACTAGTGTTTTAAGGAACAGTTTAAAAAGAGAATCATATTGTGATTTCTTGATAATGGGTGTGTTCCTTATCTTCTCCTAGTGTCTAAACCTTTCTCCATGGCTGGACGCCCAAATAATATTCCTTTACGTGCTAACGGGTATCTAGAGAGTGGGATAGGTTTAATAACTAATCTCACCCTAAAGCGTACCCTAACCCTAACCCCTACCCTAACACTAACGCGTACCCTAATCCTAACCCGTACCCTAAACCGAGCCCTAACCCTAACACTAACCCTAACCCTAACCCTAACCCTAAGCCGTACCCTAATCTCACCCTAACCCTAACCCTAACCCTAAGCTACCCTTGACTGCTTCTGCCTCCAATAGATTTCCTAAGCACTAGTGTTTTAAGGAACAGTTTAAAAAGAGAATCCTAATGTGATTCCGTGATAATGGGTGTGTTCCTTATCTTCTCCTAGTGTCTAAACTCTTCTCCATGGCTGGACCCCCAAATAATATTCCTATACGTGCTAAGGGGTATCTAGAGAGTGGGATAGGTTTATTAACTACCCTCACCCTAACGCGTACCCTAACCCTAACCGCTACCCTAACCCTAGCGCGTACCCTAATCCTAACCCGTACCCTAAACCGAGCCCTAACCCTAACACTAACTCTAACCCTAACCCTAACCCATACCCTACGCCCTACCCGAACCCCTCCCTGAACCCGTACCCTAAACCATTCCCTAACCCTCACCCTAACCCTAACCCTAACCCTAAGCTACCCTTGACGGCTTCTGCCTCCAATAGATTTCCTAAGCACTAGTGATTTAAGGAACAGGTTAAAAAGAGAATCCTAATGTGATTTCTTGATAATGGGTGTGTTCCTTATCTTCTCCTCGTGTCTAAACTCTTCTCCATGGCTGGACCCCCAAATAATATTCCTTTACGTGCTAAGGGGTATCTAGATAGTGTGATAGGTTTAATAACTACCCTCACCCTAACGCGTACCCTAACCCTAACCGCTACCCTAAACCTAACTAGTACCCTAATCCTAACCCGTACCCTAAACCGAGCCCTAACCCTAACACTAACCCTAAATCTAACCCTAACCCATACACTACGCCCTACCCGAACCCCTCCCCGAACCCTAACCCTAAGCCGTACCCTAATCTCACCCTAACCCTAACCCTAACCCTAAGCTACCCTTGACTGCTTCTGCCTCCAATAGATTTCCTAACCACTAGTGTTTTAAGGAACAGTTTAAAAAGAGAATCATATTGTGTTTTCTTGATAATGGGTGTGTTCCTTATCTTCTCCTAGTGTCTAAACCTTTCTCCATGGCTGGACGCCCAAATAATATTCCTTTACGTGCTAACGGGTATCTAGAGAGTGGGATAGGTTTAATAACTACCCTCACCCTAAAGCGTACCCTAACCCTAACCCCTACCCTAACACTAACGCGTACCCTAATCCTAACCCGTACCCTAAACCGAGCCCTAACCCTAACACTAACCCTAACCCTAACTCTAACCCATACCCTACGCCCTACACGAACCCCTCCCCGAACCCGTACCCTAAGCCGTACCCTAACCCTCACCGTAACCCTAACCCTAACCCTAAGCTACCCTTGACGGCTTCTGCCTCCAATAGATTTCCTAAGCACTAGTGATTTAAGGAACAGGTTAAAAAGAGAATCCTAATGTGATTTCTTGATAATGGGTGTGTTCCTTATATTCTCCTCGTGTCTAAACTCTTCTCCATGGCTGGACCCCCAAATAATATTCCTTTACGTGCTAAGGGGTATCTAGAGAGTGGGATAGGTTTAATAACTACCCTCACCCTAACGCGTACCCTAACCCTAACCCCTAACCTAGCCCTAACGCATACCCTAATCCTAACCCGTACCCTAAACCGAGCCCTAACCCTAACACTAGCCCTAACCCTAACCCTAACCCATACCCTACGCCCTACCCGAACCCCTCCCCGAACCCGTATCGTAAGCCGTACCCTAACCCTCACCCTAACCCTAACGCTAACCCTAAGCTACCCTTGACTGCTTCTGCCTCCAATAGATTTCCTAAGCACTAGTGTTTTAAGGAACAGGTTGAAAGAGAATCCTAATGTGATTTCTTGATAATGGGTGTGTTCCTTATCTTCTCCTAGTGTCTAAACTCTTCTCCATGGCTGGACCCCCAAATAATATTCCTTTACGTGCTAAGGGGTATCTAGAGAGTGGGACAGGTTTAATAACTAACCTCACCCTATCGCGTACCCTAACCCTAACACCTACCCTAACACTATCGCGTACCCTAATCCTAACCCGTACCCTAAACCGAGCCCTAACCCTAACACTAACCCTAACCCTAACCCTAACCCATACCCTACGCCCTACCCGAACTCCTCCCCGAACCCGTACCCTAAGCCGTACCCTATCCCTCACCCTAACCCTAACCCTAACCCTAAGCTACCCTTGACTGCTTCTGCCTCCAATAGATTTCCTAAGCACTAGTGTTTTAAGGAACAGGTTAAAAAGAGAATCCTAATGTGATTTCTTGATAATGGGTGTGTTCCTTATCTTCTGCTCGTGTCTAAACTCTTCTCCATGGCTGGACCCCCAAATAATATTCCTTTACGTGCTAAGGGGTATCTAGAGAGTGTGATAGGTTTAATAACTACCCTCACCCTAACACGTACCCTAACCCTAACCCCTACCCTAACCCTAACGCGTTCCCTAATCCTAACCCGTACCCTAAACCGAGCCCTAACCCTAACACTAACCCTAACCCTAACCCTAACCCATACCCTACGCCCTACCCGAACCCCTCCCCGAACCCGTACCCTAAGCCATACCGTAGCCCTCACCCTAACCCTAACCCTAACCCTAAGCTACCCTTGACTGCTTCTGCCTCCAATAGATTTCCTAAGCACTAGTGTTTTAAGGAACAGGTTAAAAAGAGAATCCTAATGTGATTCCGTGATAATGGGTGTGTTCCTTATCTTCTCCTAGTGTCTAAACTCTTCTCCATGGCTGGACCCCCAAATAATATTCCTATACGTGCTAAGGGGTATCTAGAGAGTGGGATAGGTTTATTAACTACCCTCACCCTAACGCGTACCCTAACCCTAACCGCTACCCTAACCCTAGTGCGTACCCTAATCCTAACCCGTACCCTAAACCGAGCCCTAACCCTAACACTAACTCTAACCCTAACCCTAACCCATACCCTACGCCCTACCCGAACCCCTCCCTGAACCCGTACCCTAAACCATTCCCTAACCCTCACCCTAACCCTAACCCTAACCCTAAGCTACCCTTGACGGCTTCTGCCTCCAATAGATTTCCTAAGCACTAGTGTTTTAAGGAACAGGTTAAAAAGACAATCCTAATGTGATTTCGTGATAATGGGTGTGTTCCTTATCTTCTCCTCGTGTCTAAACTCTTCTCCATGGCTGGACCCCCAAATAATATTCCTTTACGTGCTAAGGGGTATCTAGAGAGTGGGATAGGTTTAATAACTACCCTCACCCTAACGCGTACCCTAACCCTAACCCCTACCCTAACCCTAACGCGTACCCTAATCCTAACCCGTACCCTAAACCGAGCCCTAAACCTAACACTAGCCCTAACCCTAACCCTAACCCATACCCTACGCCCTACCCGAACCCCTCCCCGAACCCGTACCCTAAGCCGTACCCTAACCCTCACCCTAACCCTAACCCTAACCCTAAGCTACCCTTGACGGCTGCTGCCTCCAATAGATTTCCTAAGCACTAGTGTTTTAAGGAACAGGTTAAAAAGAGAATCCTAATGTGATTTCTTGATAATGGGTGTGTTCCTTATCTTCTCCTCGTGTCTAAACTCTTCTCCATGGCTGGACCCCCAAATAATATTCCTTTACGTGCTAAGGGGTATCTAGAGAGTGTGATAGGTTTAATAACTACCCTCACCCTAACGCGTACCCTAACCCTAACCGCTACCATAAACCTAACGAGTACCCTAATCCTAACCCGTACCCTAAACCGAGCCCTAACCCTAACACTAACCCTAAATCTAACCCTAACCCATACACTACGCCCTACCTGAACCCCTCCCCGAACCCTTACCCTAAGCCGTACCCTAATCTCACCCTAACCCTAACCCTAACCCTAAGCTACCCTTGACTGCTTCTGCCTCCAATAGATTTCCTAACCACTAGTGTTTTAAGGAACAGTTTAAAAAGAGAATCATATTGTGATTTCTTGATAATGGGTGTGTTCCTTATCTTCTCCTAGTGTCTAAACCTTTCTCCATGGCTGGACGCCCAAATAATATTCCTTTACGTGCTAAGGGGTATCTAGAGAGTGGGATAGGTTTAATAACTACCCTCACCCTAAAGCGTACCCTAACCCTAACCCCTACCCTAACACTAACGCGTACCCTAATCCTAACCCGTACCCTAAACCGAGCCCTAACCCTAACACTAACCCTAACCCTAACTCTAACCCATACCCTACGCCCTACACGAACCCCTCCCCGAACCCGTACCCTAAGCCTTACCCTAACCCTCACCCTAACCCTAACCCTAACCCTAAGCTACCCTTGACGGCTTCTGCCTCCAATAGATTTCCTAAGCACTAGTGATTTAAGGAACAGGTTAAAAAGAGAATCCTAATGTGATTTCTTGATAATGGGTGTGTTCCTTATCTTCTCCTCGTGTCTAAACTCTTCTCCATGGCTGGACCCCCAAATAATATTCCTTTACGTGCTAAGGGGTATCTAGAGAGTGGGATAGGTTTAATAACTACCCTCACCCTAACGCGTATCCTAACCCTAACCCCTACCCTAACCCTAATGCATACCGTAATCCTAACCCGTACCCTAAACCGACCCCTAACCCTAACCCTAACCCATACCCTACGCCCTACCCGAACGCCTCCCCGAACCCGTACCCTAAACCGAGCCCTAACCCTAACACTAGCCCTAACCCTAACCCTAAACCATACCCTACGCCCTACCCGAACCCCTCCCCGAACCCGTTCCCTAAGCCGTACCCTAACCCTCACCCTAACCCTAACCCTAACCCTAAGCTACTCTTGACTGCTTCTGCCTCCAATAGATTTCCTAAGCACTAGTGTTTTAAGGAACAGGTTAAAAAGAGAATCCTAATGTGATTTCTTGATAATGGGTGTGTTCCTTATATTCTCCTCGTGTCTAAACTCTTCTCCAAGGCTGGACCCCCAAATAATATTCCTTTACGTGCTAAGGGGTGTCTAGAGAGTGTGATAGGTTTAATAACTACCCCCACCCTAACGCGTACCCTAACCCTAACCCCTACCCTAACCCTAACGCGTACCCTAATCCTAACCCGTACCCTAAACCGAGCCCTAACCCTAACACTAACCCTAACCCTAACCCTAACCCATACCCCACGCCCTACCCGAACCCCTCCCCGAACCCGTACCCTAAGCCATACCCTAACCCTCACCCTAACCCTAACACTAACCCTAAGCTACCCTTGACTGCTGCTGCCTCCAATAGATTTAATAAGCACTAGTGTTTTAAGGAACAGGTTAAAAAGAGAATCCTAATGTGATTTCGTGATAATGGGTGTGTTCCTTATCTTCTCCTAGTGTCTAAACTCTTCTCCATGGCTGGACCCCCAATAATATTCCTGTACGTGCTAAGGTGTATCTAGAGAGTGGAATAGGTTTAATAACTACCCTCACCCTAACGCGTACACTAACCCTAACACGTACCGTAATCCTAACCCGTACCCTAAACCGAGCCCTAACCCTAACCCATACCCTACGCCCTACCCGAACCCCTCCCCGAACCCGTGCCCTAAGCCGTACCCTAACCCTCACCCTAACCCTAACCCTAACCCTTAGCTACCCTTGACTGCTTCTGCCTCCAATAGATTTCCTAAGCACTAGTGTTTTAAGGAACAGGTTAAAAAGAGAATCCTAATGTGATTTCTTGATAATGGGTGTGTTCCTTATCTTCTCCTCGTGTCTAAACTCTTCTCCATTCATGGACCCCCAAATAATAGTCCTTTACGTGCTAAGGGCTATCTAGAGAGTGGGATAGGTTTAATAACTACCGTCACTCTAACGCGTATCCTAACCCTAACCCCTACCCTAAACCTAACGCATACCCTAATCCTAACCCGTACCCTAAACCGAGCCCTAACCCTAACACTAGCCCTAACCCTAACCCTAAACCATACCCTACGCCCTACCCGAACCCCTCCCCGAACCCGTACCCTAAGCCGTACCCTAACCCTCACCCTAACCCTAACCCTAACCCTAAGCTACCCTTGACTGCTTCTGCCTCCAATAGATTTCCTAAGCACTAGTGTTTTAAGGAACAGGTTAAAAAGAGAATCCTAATGTGATTTCTTGATAATGGGTGTGTTCCTTATATTCTCCTCGTGTCTAAACTCTTCTCCAAGGCTGGACCCCCAAATAATATTCCTTTACGTGCTAAGGGGTGTCTAGAGAGTGTGATAGGTTTAATAACTACCCCCACCCTAACGCGTACCCTAACCCTAACCCCTACCCTAACCCTAACGCGTACCCTAATCCTAACCCGTACCCTAAACCGAGCTCTAACCCTAACACTAACCATAACCCTAACCCTAACCCATACCCTACGCCCTACCCGAACCCCTCCCCGAACCCGTACCCTAAGTCATACCCTAACCCTCACCCTAACCCTAACACTAACCCTAAGCTACCCTTGACTGCTTCTGCCTCCAATAGATTTCCTAAGCACTAGTGTTTTAAGGAACAGGTTAAAAAGAGAATCCTAATGTGATTTCGTGATAATGGGTGTGTTCCTTATCTTCTCCTAGTGTCTAAACTCTTCTCCATGGCTGGACCCCCAATAATATTCCTGTACGTGCTAAGGTGTATCTAGAGAGTGGAATAGGTTTAATAACTACCCTCACCCTAACGCGTACACTAACCCTAACACGTACCCTAATCCTAACCCGTACCCTAAACCGAGCCCTAACCCTAACACTAACCCTAACCCTAACCCTAACCCATACCCTACGCCCTACCCGAACCCCTCCCTGAACCCGTGCCCTAAGCCGAACCCTAACCCTCACCCTAACCCTAACCCTAACCCTAAGCTACCCTTGACGGCTTCTGCCTCCAATAGATTTCCTAAGCACTAGTGTTTTAAGGAACATGTTAAAAAGAGAATCCTAATGTGATTTCTTGATAATGGGTAGGTTCCTTATCTTCTCCTCGTGTCTAAACTCTTCTCCATGGCTGGACCCCCAAATAATATTCCTTTATGTGCTAAGGGGTATCTAGAGAGTGTGATAGGTTTAATAACTACCCTCACCCTATCGCGTACCCTAACCCTAACCCCTACCCTAACCCTAACGTGTACCCTAATCCTAACCCGTACCCTAAACCGAGCCCTAACCCTAACACTAACCCTAACCCTAACCCTAACCCATACCTTACGCCCTAACCGAACCCCTCCCCGAACCCGTACCCTAAGCCATACCCTAGCCCTCACCCTAACCCAAACCCTAACCCTAAGCTACCCTTGACTGCTTCTGCCTCCAATAGATTTCCTAAGCACTAGTGTTTTAAGGAACAGGTTAAAAAGAGAATCCTAATGTGATTTCGTGATAATGGGTGTGTTCCTTATCTTCTCCTAGTGTCTAAACTCTTCTCCATGGCTGAACTCCCAAATAATATTCCTTTACGTGCTAAGGGGTATCTAGAGAGTGGGATAGGTTTAATAACTACCCTCACCCTAACGTGTACCCTAACCCTAACCCCTACCCTAACCCTAACGCGTACCCTAATCCTAACCCATACCCTAAACCTAGCCCTAACCCTAACACTAACTCTAACCCTAACCCTAACCCATACCCTACGCCCTACCTGAACCCCTCCCTGAACCCGTACCCTAAGCCGTACCCTAACCCTCACCCTAACCCTAACCCTAAACCTAAGCTTCCCTTGACGGCTTCTGCCTCCAATAGATTTCCTAAGCACTAGTGTTTTAAGGAACATGTTAAAAAGAGAATCCTAATGTGATTTCTTAATAATGGGTGTGTTCCTTATCTTCTCCTCGTGTCTAAACTCTTCTGCATGGCTGGACCCCCAAATAATATTCCTTTATGTGCTAAGGGGTATCTAGAGAGTGTGATAGGTTTAATAACTACCCTCACCCTAACACGTACCCTAACCCTAACCCCTACCCTAACCCTAACGCGTTCCCTAATCCTAACTCGTACCCTAAACCGAGCCCTAACCCTAACACTAACCCTAACCCTAACCCTAACCCATACCCTATGCCCTACCCGAACCCCTCCCCGAACCCGTACCCTAAGCCATACCCTAGCCCTCACCCTAACCCTAACCCTAACCCTAAGCTACCCTTGACTGCTTCTGCCTCCAATAGATTTCCTAAGCACTAGTGTTTTAAGGAACAGGTTAAAAAGAGAATCGTAATGTGATTTCTTGATAATGGGTGTGTTCCTTATCTTCTCCTCGTGTCTAAACTCTTCTCCATGGCTGGACCCCCAAATAATATTCCTTTACGTGCTAAGGGGTATCTAGAGAGTGGGATAGGTTTAATAACTACCCTCACCCTAACGCGTACCCTAACCCTAACCCCTACCCTAACCCTAACGCGTACCCTAATCCTAACCCGTAACCTAAACCGAGCCCTAACCCTAACACTAACTCTAACCCTAACCCTAACCCATACCCTACGCCCTACCCGAACCCCTCCCCAAACCCGTACCCTAAGCCGTACCCTAACCCTCACCCTAACCCTAAGCTACCCTTGACTGCTTCTGCCTCCAATAGATTTCCTAACCACTAGTGTTTTAAGGAACAGTTTAAAAAGAGAATCATATTGTGATTTCTTGATAATGGGTGTGTTCCTTATCTTCTCCTAGTGTCTAAGCCCTTCTCCATGGCTGGACGCCCAAATAATATTCCTTTACGTGCTAAGGGGTATCTAGAGAGTGGGATAGGTTTAATAACTACCCTCACCCTAAAGCGTACCCTAACCCTAACCCCTACCCTAACACTAACGCGTACCTTAATCCTAACCCGTACCCTAAACCGAGCCCTAACCCTAACACTAACCCTAACCCTAACTCTAACCCATACCCTACGCCCTACCTGAACCCCTCCCCGAACCCGTACCCTAAGCCGTACCCTAACCCTCACCCTAACCCTAACCCTAACCCTAAGCTACCCTTGACGGCTTCTGCCTCCAATAGATTTCCTAAGCACTAGTGATTTAAGGAACAGGTTAAAAAGAGAATCCTAATGTGATTTCTTGATAATGGGTGTGTTCCTTATCTTCTCCTCGTATCTAAACTCTTCTCCATGGCTGGACCCCCAAATAATATTCCTTTACGTGCTAAGGGGTATCTAGAGAGTGGGATAGGTTTAATAACTACCCTCACCCTAACGCGTATCCTAACCCTAACCCCTACCCTTACCCTAACGCATACCCTAATCCTAACCCGTACCCTAAACCGAGCCCTAACCCTAACACTAGCCCTAACCCTAACCCTAACCCATACCCTACGCCCTACCCGAACCCCTCCCCGAACCCGTACCCTAAGCCGTACCCTAACCCTCACCCTAACCCTAACCCTAACCCTAAGCTACCCTTGACTGCTTCTGCCTCCAATAGATTTCCTAAGCACTAGTGTTTTAAGGAACAGGTTAAAAAGAGAATCGTAATGTGATTTCTTGATAATGGGTGTGTTCCTTATATTCTCCTCGTGTCTAAACTCTTCTCCAAGGCTGGACCCACAAATAATATTCCTTTACGTGCTAAGGGGTATCTAGAGAGTGTGATAGGTTTAATAACTACCCCCACCCTAAAGCGTACCCTAACCCTAACCACTACCCTAACACTAACGCGTACCCTAATCCTAACCCGTACCCTAAACCCTGCCCTAACCCTAACACTAACCGTAACCCTAACCCTAACCCATACCCTACGCCCTACCCGAACCCCTCCCCGAACCCGTACCCTAAGCCATACCCTAGCCCTCACCCTAACCCTAACCCTAACCCTAAGCTACCCTTGACTGCTTCTGACTCCAATAGATTTCCTAAGCACTAGTGTTTTAAGGAACAGGTTAAAAAGAGAATCCTAATGTGATTTCTTGATAATGGGTGTGTTCCTTATCTTCTGCTCGTGTCTAAACTCTTCTCCATGGCTGGACCCCCAAATAATATTCCTTTACGTGCTAAGGGGTATCTAGAGAGTGGGATAGGTTTAATAACTACCCTCACCCTAACACGTACCCTAACCCTAACCCCTACCCTAACCCTAACGCGTTCCCTAATCCTAACCCGTACCCTAAACCGAGCCCTAACCCTAACACTAACCCTAACCCTAACCCTACCCCATACCCTACGCCCTACCCGAACCCCTCCCCGAACCCGTACCCTAAGCCATACCGTAGCCCTCACCCTAACCCTAACCCTAACCCTAAGCTACCCTTGACTGCTTCTGCCTCCAATAGATTTCCTAAGCACTAGTGTTTTAAGGAACAGGTTAAAAAGAGAATCCTAATGTGATTCCGTGATAATGGGTGTGTTCCTTATCTTCTCCTAGTGTCTAAACTCTTCTCCATGGCTGGACCCCCAAATAATATTCCTATACGTGCTAAGGGGTATCTAGAGAGTGGGATAGGTTTATTAACTACCCTCACCCTAACGCGTACCCTAACCCTAACCCCTACCCTAACCCTAGCGCGTACCCTAATCCTAACCCGTACCCTAAACCGAGCCCTAACCCTAACACTAACTCTAACCCTAACCCTAACCCATACCCTACGCCCTACCCGAACCCCTCCCTGAACCCGTACCCTAAACCGTACCCTAACCCTCACCCTAACCCTAACCCTAACCCTAAGCTACCCTTGACGGCTTCTGCCTCCAATAGATTTCCTAAGCACTAGTGTTTTAAGGAACATGTTAAAAAGAGAATCCTAATGTGATTTCGTGATAATGGGTGTGTTCCTTATCTTCTCCTCGTGTCTAAACTCTTCTCCATGGCTGGACCCCCAAATAATATTCCTTTATGTGCTAAGGGGTATCTAGAGAGTGGGATAGGTTTAATAACTACCCTCACCCTAACGCGTACCCTAACCCTAACCCCTACCCTAACCCTAACGCATACCCTAATCCTAACCCGTACCCTAAACCGAGCCCTAACCCTAACACTAGCCCTAACCCTAACCCTAACCCATACCCTACGCCCTACCCGAACCCCTCCCCGAACCCGTACCCTAAGCCGTACCCTAACCCTCACCCTAACCCTAACCCTAACCCTAAGCTACCCTTGACTGCTTCTGCCTCCAATAGATTTCCTAAGCACTAGTGTTTTAAGGAACAGGTTAAAAAGAGAATCCTAATGTGATTTCGTGATAATGGGTGTGTTCCTTATCTTCTCCTCGTGTCTAAACTCTTCTCCATGGCTGGACCCCCAAATAATATTCCTTTACGTGCTAAGGGGTATCTAGAGAGTGTGATAGGTTTAATAACTACCCTCACCCTAACGCGTACCCTAACCCTAACCGCTACCCTAAACCTAACTAGTACCCTAATCCTAACCCGTACCCTAAACCGAGCCCTAACCCTAACACTAACCCTAAATCTAACCCTAACCCATACACTACGCCCTACCCGAACCCCTCCCCGAACCCTTACCCTAAGCCGTACCCTAATCTCACCCTAACCCTAACCCTAACCCTAAGCTACCCTTGACTGCTTCTGCCTCCAATAGATTTCCTAACCACTAGTGTTTTAAGGAACAGTTTAAAAAGAGAATCATATTGTGATTTCTTGATAATGGGTGTGTTCCTTATCTTCTCCTAGTGTCTAAACCTTTCTCCATGGCTGGACGCCCAAATAATATTCCTTTACGTGCTAACGGGTATCTAGAGAGTGGGATAGGTTTAATAACTACCCTCACCCTAAAGCGTACCCTAACCCTAACCCCTACCCTAACACTAACGCGTACCCTAATCCTAACCCGTACCCTAAACCGAGCCCTAACCCTAACACTAACCCTAACCCTAACTCTAACCCATACCCTACGCCCTACACGAACCCCTCCCCGAACCCGTACCCTAAGCCTTACCCTAACCCTCACCCTAACCCTAACCCTAACCCTAAGCTACCCTTGACGGCTTCTGCCTCCAATAGATTTCCTAAGCACTAGTGATTTAAGGAACAGGTTAAAAAGAGAATCCTAATGTGATTTCTTGATAATGGGTGTGTTCCTTATCTTCTCCTCGTGTCTAAACTCTTCTCCATGGCTGGACCCCCAAATAATATTCCTTTACGTGCTAAGGGGTATCTAGAGAGTGGGATAGGTTTAATAACTACCCTCACCCTAACGCGTACCCTAACCCTAACCCCTACCCTAGCCCTAACGCATACCCTAATCCTAACCCGTACCCTAAACCGAGCCCTAACCCTAACACTAGCCCTAACCCTAACCCTAAACCATACCCTACGCCCTACCCGAACCCCTCCCCGAACCCGTATCGTAAGCCGTACCCTAACACTCACCCTAACCCTAACGCTAACCCTAAGCTACCCTTGACTGCTTCTGCCTCCAATAGATTTCCTAAGCACTAGTGTTTTAAGGAACAGGTTGAAAAGAGAATCCTAATGTGATTTCTTGATAATGGGTGTGTTCCTTATCTTCTCCTAGTGTCTAAACTCTTCTCCATGGCTGGCCCCGAAATAATATTCCTTTACGTGCTAAGGGGTATCTAGAGAGTGGGATAGGTTTAATAACTAACCTCACCCTATCGCGTACCCTAACCCTAACACCTACCCTAACACTAACGTGTACCCTAATCCTAACCCGTACCCTAAACCGAGCCCTAACCCTAACACTAACCCTAACCCTAACCCTAACCCATACCCTACGCCCTACCCGAACCCCTCCCCGAACCCGTACCCTAAGCCATACCGTAGCCCTCACCCTAACCCTAACCCTAACCCTAAGCTACCCTTGACTGCTTCTGCCTCCAATAGATTTCCTAAGCACTAGTGTTTTAAGGAACAGGTTAAAAAGAGAATCCTAATGTGATTCCGTGATAATGGGTGTGTTCCTTATCTTCTCCTAGTGTCTAAACTCTTCTCCATGGCTGGACCCCCAAATAATATTCCTATACGTGCTAAGGGGTATCTAGAGAGTGGGATAGGTTTATTAACTACCCTCACCCTAACGCGTACCCTAACCCTAACCGCTACCCTAACCCTAGCGCGTACCCTAATCCTAACCCGTACCCTAAACCGAGCCCTAACCCTAACACTAACTCTAACCCTAACCCTAACCCATACCCTACGCCCTACCCGAACCCCTCCCTGAACCCGTACCCTAAACCATTCCCTAACCCTCACCCTAACCCTAACCCTAACCCTAAGCTACCCTTGACGGCTTCTGCCTCCAATAGATTTCCTAAGCACTAGTGTTTTAAGGAACAGGTTAAAAAGAGAATCCTAATGTGATTTCGTGATAATGGGTGTGTTCCTTATCTTCTCCTCGTGTCTAAACTCTTCTCCATGGCTGGACCCCCAAATAATATTCCTTTACGTGCTAAGGGGTATCTAGAGAGTGGGATAGGTTTAATAACTACCCTCACCCTAACGCGTACCCTAACCCTAACCCCTACCCTAACCCTAACGCGTACCCTAATCCTAACCCGTACCCTAAACCGAGCCCTAACCCTAACACTAGCCCTAACCCTAACCCTAACCCATACCCTACGCCCTACCCGAACCCCTCCCCGAACCCGAACCCTAAGCCGTACCCTAACCCTCACCCTAACCCTAACCCTAAACCTAAGCTACCCTTGACGGCTGCTGCCTCCAATAGATTTCCTAAGCACTAGTGTTTTAAGGAACAGGTTAAAAAGAGAATCCTAATGTGATTTCGTGATAATGGGTGTGTTCCTTATCTTCTCCTCGTGTCTAAACTCTTCTCCATGGCTGGACCCCCAAATAATATTCCTTTACGTGCTAAGGGGTATCTAGAGAGTGTGATAGGTTTAATAACTACCCTCACCCTAACGCGTACCCTAACCCTAACCGCTACCCTAAACCTAACGAGTACCCTAATCCTAACCCGTACCCTAAACCGAGCCCTAACCCTAACACTAACCCTAAATCTAACCCTAACCCATACACTACGCCCTACCCGAACCCCTCCCCGAACCCTTACCCTAAGCCGTACCCTAATCTCACCCTAACCCTAACCCTAACCCTAAGCTACCCTTGACTGCTTCTGCCTCCAATAGATTTCCTAACCACTAGTGTTTTAAGGAACAGTTTAAAAAGAGAATCATATTGTGATTTCTTGATAATGGGTGTGTTCCTTATCTTCTCCTAGTGTCTAAACCTTTCTCCATGGCTGGACGCCCAAATAATATTCCTTTACGTGCTAAGGGGTATCTAGAGAGTGGGATAGGTTTAATAACTACCCTCACCCTAAAGCGTACCCTAACCCTAACCCCTACCCTAACACTAACGCGTACCCTAATCCTAACCCGTACCCTAAACCGAGCCCTAACCCTAACACTAACCCTAACCCTAACTCTAACCCATACCCTACGCCCTACACGAACCCCTCCCCGAACCCGTACCCTAAGCCTTACCCTAAACCTCACCCTAACCCTAACCCTAACCCTAAGCTACCCTTGACGGCTTCTGCCTCCAATAGATTTCCTAAGCACTAGTGATTTAAGGAACAGGTTAAAAAGAGAATCCTAATGTGATTTCTTGATAATGGGTGTGTTCCTTATCTTCTCCTCGTGTCTAAACTCTTCTCCATGGCTGGACCCCCAAATAATATTCCTTTACGTGCTAAGGGGTATCTAGAGAGTGGGATAGGTTTAATAACTACCCTCACCCTAACGCGTATCCTATCCCTAACCCCTACCCTAACCCTAATGCATACCGTAATCCTAACCCGTACCCTAAACCGACCCCTAACCCTAACCCTAACCCATACCCTACGCCCTACCCGAACGCCTCCCCGAACCCGTACCCTAAACCGTACCCTAACCCTCACCCTAACCCTAACCCTAACCCTAAGCTACCCTTGACGGCTTCTGCCTCCAATAGATTTCCTAAGCACTAGTGTTTTAAGGAACAGTTTAAAAAGAGAATCCTAATGTGATTTCGTGATAATGGGTGTGTTCCTTATCTTCTCCTAGTGTCTAAACTCTTCTCCATGGCTGGACCCCCAAATAATATTCCTTTACGTGCTAAGGGGTATCTAGAGAGTGTGATAGGTTTAATAACTACCCCCACCCTAACGCGTACCCTAACCCTAACCCCTACCCTAACCCTAACGCGTTCCCTAATCCTAACCCGTACCCTAAACCGAGCCCTAACCCTAACACTAACTCTAACCCTAACACTAACTCTAACCCTAACCCTAACCCATACCCTACGCCCTACCCGAACCCCTCCCTGAACCCGTACCCTAAACCGTTCCCTAACCCTCACCCTAACCCTAACCCTAACCCTAAGCTACCCTTGACGGCTTCTGCCTCCAATAGATTTCCTAAGCACTAGTGTTTTAAGGAACAGGTTAAAAAGAGAATCCTAATGTGATTTCTTGATAATGGGTGTGTTCCTTATCCTCTCCTCGTGTCTAAACTCTTCTCCATGGCTGGACCCCCAAATAATATTCCTTTACGTGCTA
This sequence comes from Balaenoptera acutorostrata, assembly GCF_949987535.1. NCBI lineage: Eukaryota > Metazoa > Chordata > Mammalia > Artiodactyla > Balaenopteridae > Balaenoptera > Balaenoptera acutorostrata. The sequence continues at coordinate 216,339 of NW_026646478.1, forward strand.
AGGGGTATCTAGAGAGTGGGATAGGTTTAATAACTACCCTCACCCTAACGCGTACCCTAAGCCTAACCCCTACCCTAACCCTAACGCGTACCCTAATCCTAACCCGTACCCTAAACCGAGCCCTAACCCTAACACTAGCCCTAACCCTAACCCTAACGCATACCCTACCCCCTACCCGAACCCCTCCCCGAACCCGTACCCTAAGCCGTACCCTAACCCTCACCCTAACCCTAACCCTAACCCTAAGCTACCCTTGACGGCTTCTGCCTCCAATAGATTTCCTAAGCACTAGTGTTTTAAGGAACAGGTTAAAAAGAGAATCCTAATGTGATTTCTTGATAATGGGTGTGTTCCTTATCTTCTCGTGTCTAAACTCTTCTCCATGGCTGGATGCCCAAATAATATTCCTTTACGTGCTAAGGGGTATCTAGAGAGTGGTATAGGTTTAATAATTTCCCTCACCCTAACGCGTATCCTAACCCTAACCCCTACCCTAACCCTAACGCATACCCTAATCCTAACCCGTACCCTAAACCGAGCCCTAACCCTAACACTAGCCCTAACCCTAACCCTAACCCATACCCTACGCCCTACCCGAACCCCTCCCCGAACCCGTACCCTAAGCCGTACCCCAACCCTCACCCTAACCCTAACCCTAACCCTAAGCTACCCTTGACTGCTTCTGCCTCCAATAGATTTCCTAAGCACTAGTGTTTTAAGGAACAGTTTAAAAAGAGAATCACATTGTGATTTCTTGATAATGGGTGTGTTCCTTATCTTCTCCTCGTGTCTAAACTCTTCTCCATGGCTGGACCCCCAAATAATATTCCTTTACGTGCTAAGGGGTATCTAGAGAGTGTGATAGGTTTAATAACTACCCTCACCCTAACGCGTACCCTAACCCTAACCGCTACCCTAAACCTAACTAGTACCCTAATCCTAACCCGTACCCTAAACCGAGCCCTAACCCTAACACTAACCCTAAGTCTAACCCTAACCCATACACTACGCCCTACCCGAACCCCTCCCCGAACCCTTACCCTAAGCCGTACCCTAATCTCACCCTAACCCTAACCCTAACCCTAAGCTACCCTTGACTGCTTCTGCCTCCAATAGATTTCCTAACCACTAGTGTTTTAAGGAACAGTTTAAAAAGAGAATCATATTGTGATTTCTTGATAATGGGTGTGTTCCTTATCTTCTCCTAGTGTCTAAACCTTTCTCCATGGCTGGACGCCCAAATAATATTCCTTTACGTGCTAAGGGGTATCTAGAGAGTGGGATAGGTTTAATAACTACCCTCACCCTAAAGCGTACCCTAACCCTAACCCCTACCCTAACACTAACGCGTACCCTAATCCTAACCCGTACCCTAAACCGAGCCCTAACCCTAACACTAACCCTAACCCTAACTCTAACCCATACCCTACGCCCTACACGAACCCCTCCCCGAACCCGTACCCTAAGCCTTACCCTAACCCTCACCCTAACCCTAACCCTAACCCTAAGCTACCCTTGACGGCTTCTGCCTCCAATAGATTTCCTAAGCACTAGTGATTTAAGGAACAGGTTAAAAAGAGAATCCTAATGTGATTTCTTGATAATGGGTGTGTTCCTTATCTTCTCCTCGTGTCTAAACTCTTCTCCATGGCTGGACCCCCAAATAATATTCCTTTACGTGCTAAGGGGTATCTAGAGAGTGTGATAGGTTTAATAACTACCCTCACCCTAACGCGTACCCTAACCCTAACCGCTACCCTAAACCTAACTAGTACCCTAATCCTAACCCGTACCCTAAACCGAGCCCTAACCCTAACACTAACCCTAAATCTAACCCTAACCCATACACTACGCCCTACCCGAACCCCTCTCCGAACCCTTACCCTAAGCCGTACCCTAATCTCACCCTAACCCTAACCCTAACCCTAAGCTACCCTTGACTGCTTCTGCCTCCAATAGATTTCCTAACCACTAGTGTTTTAAGGAACAGTTTAAAAAGAGAATCATATTGTGATTTCTTGATAATGGGTGTGTTCCTTATCTTCTCCTAGTGTCTAAACCTTTCTCCATGGCTGGACGCCCAAATAATATTCCTTTACGTGCTAACGGGTATCTAGAGAGTGGGATAGGTTTAATAACTACCCTCACCCTAAAGCATACCCTAACCCTAACCCCTACCCTAACACTAACGCGTACCCTAATCCTAACCCATACCCTAAACCGAGCCCTAACCCTAACACTAACCCTAACCCTAACTCTAACCCATACCCTACGCCCTACCCGAACCCCTCCCCGAACCCGTACCCTAAGCCATACCGTAGCCCTCACCCTAACCCTAACCCTAACCCTAAGCTACCCTTGACTGCTTCTGCCTCCAATAGATTTCCTAAGCACTAGTGTTTTAAGGAACAGGTTAAAAAGAGAATCCTAATGTGATTCCGTGATAATGGGTGTGTTCCTTATCTTCTCCTAGTGTCTAAACTCTTCTCCATGGCTGGACCCCCAAATAATATTCCTATACGTGCTAAGGGGTATCTAGAGAGTGGGATAGGTTTATTAACTACCCTCACCCTAACGCGTACCCTAACCCTAACCGCTACCCTAACCCTAGCACGTACCCTAATCCTAACCCGTACCCTAAACCGAGCCCTAACCCTAACACTAACTCTAACCCTAACCCTAACCCATACCCTACGCCCTACCCGAACCCCTCCCTGAACCCGTACCCTAAACCATTTCCTAACCCTCACCCTAACCCTAACCCTAACCCTAAGCTACCCTTGACGGCTTCTGCCTCCAATAGATTTCCTAAGCACTAGTGTTTTAAGGAACAGGTTAAAAAGAGAATCCTAATGTGATTTCGTGATAATGGGTGTGTTCCTTATCTTCTCCTCGTGTCTAAACTCTTCTCCATGGCTGGACCCCCAAATAATATTCCTTTACGTGCTAAGGGGTATCTAGAGAGTGGGATAGGTTTAATAACTACCCTCACCCTAACGCGTACCCTAACCCTAACCCCTACCCTAACCCTAACGCGTACCCTAATCCTAACCCGTACCCTAAACCGAGCCCTAACCCTAACACTAGCCCTAACCCTAACCCTAACCCATACCCTACGCCCTACCCGAACCCCTCCCCGAACCCGAACCCTAAGCTGTACCCTAACCCTCACCCTAACCCTAACCCTAAACCTAAGCTACCCTTGACGGCTGCTGCCTCCAATAGATTTCCTAAGCACTAGTGTTTTAAGGAACAGGTTAAAAAGAGAATCCTAATGTGATTTCGTGATAATGGGTGTGTTCCTTATCTTCTCCTCGTGTCTAAACTCTTCTCCATGGCTGGACCCCCAAATAATATTCCTTTACGTGCTAAGGGGTATCTAGAGAGTGTGATAGGTTTAATAACTACCCTCACCCTAACGCGTACCCTAACCCTAACCGCTACCCTAAACCTAACGAGTACCCTAATCCTAACCCGTACCCTAAACCGAGCCCTAACCCTAACACTAACCCTAAATCTAACCCTAACCCATACACTACGCCCTACCCGAACCCCTCCCCGAACCCTTACCCTAAGCCGTACCCTAATCTCACCCTAACCCTAACCCTAACCCTAAGCTACCCTTGACTGCTTCTGCCTCCAATAGATTTCCTAACCACTAGTGTTTTAAGGAACAGTTTAAAAAGAGAATCATATTGTGATTTCTTGATAATGGGTGTGTTCCTTATCTTCTCCTAGTGTCTAAACCTTTCTCCATGGCTGGACGCCCAAATAATATTCCTTTACGTGCTAAGGGGTATCTAGAGAGTGGGATAGGTTTAATAACTACCCTCACCCTAAAGCGTACCCTAACCCTAACCCCTACCCTAACACTAACGCGTACCCTAATCCTAACCCGTACCCTAAACCGAGCCCTAACCCTAACACTAACCCTAACCCTAACTCTAACCCATACCCTACGCCCTACACGAACCCCTCCCCGAACCCGTACCCTAAGCCTTACCCTAACCCTCACCCTAACCCTAACCCTAACCCTAAGCTACCCTTGACGGCTTCTGCCTCCAATAGATTTCCTAAGCACTAGTGATTTAAGGAACAGGTTAAAAAGAGAATCCTAATGTGATTTCTTGATAATGGGTGTGTTCCTTATCTTCTCCTCGTGTCTAAACTCTTCTCCATGGCTGGACCCCCAAATAATATTCCTTTACGTGCTAAGGGGTATCTAGAGAGTGGGATAGGTTTAATAACTACCCTCACCCTAACGCGTATCCTAACCCTAACCCCTACCCTAACCCTAATGCATACCGTAATCCTAACCCGTACCCTAAACCGACCCCTAACCCTAACCCTAACCCATACCCTACGCCCTACCCGAACGCCTCCCCGAACCCGTACCCTAAACCGTACCCTAACCCTCACCCTAACCCTAACCCTAACCCTAAGCTACCCTTGACGGCTTCTGCCTCCAATAGATTTCCTAAGCACTAGTGTTTTAAGGAACAGTTTAAAAAGAGAATCCTAATGTGATTTCGTGATAATGGGTGTGTTCCTTATCTTCTCCTAGTGTCTAAACTCTTCTCCATGGCTGGACCCCCAAATAATATTCCTTTACGTGCTAAGGGGTATCTAGAGAGTGTGATAGGTTTAATAACTACCCCCACCCTAACGCGTACCCTAACCCTAACCCCTACCCTAACCCTAACGCGTTCCCTAATCCTAACCCGTACCCTAAACCGAGCCCTAACCCTAACACTAACTCTAACCCTAACACTAACTCTAACCCTAACCCTAACCCATACCCTACGCCCTACCCGAACCCCTCCCTGAACCCGTACCCTAAACCGTACCCTAACCCTCACCCTAACCCTAACCCTAACCCTAAGCTACCCTTGACGGCTTCTGCCTCCAATAGATTTCCTAAGCACTAGTGTTTTAAGGAACAGGTTAAAAAGAGAATCCTAATGTGATTTCTTGATAATGGGTGTGTTCCTTATCCTCTCCTCGTGTCTAAACTCTTCTCCATGGCTGGACCCCCAAATAATATTCCTTTACGTGCTAAGGGGTATCTAGAGAGTGGGATAGGTTTAATAACTACCCTCACCCTAACGCGTACCCTAAGCCTAACCCCTACCCTAACCCTAACGCGTACCCTAATCCTAACCCGTACCCTAAACCGAGCCCTAACCCTAACACTAGCCCTAACCCTAACCCTAACGCATACCCTACCCCCTACCCGAACCCCTCCCCGAACCCGTACCCTAAGCCGTACCCTAACCCTCACCCTAACCCTAACCCTAACCCTAAGCTACCCTTGACGGCTTCTGCCTCCAATAGATTTCCTAAGCACTAGTGTTTTAAGGAACAGGTTAAAAAGAGAATCCTAATGTGATTTCTTGAGAATGGGTGTGTTCCTTATCTTCTCGTGTCTAAACTCTTCTCCATGGCTGGACCCCCAAATAATATTCCTTTACGTGCTAAGGGGTATCTAGAGAGTGGGATAGGTTTAATAATTTCCCTCACCCTAACGCGTATCCTAACCCTAACCCCTACCCTAACCCTAACGCATACCCTAATCCTAACCCGTACCCTAAACCGAGCCCTAACCCTAACACTAGCCCTAAACCTAACCCTAACCCATACCCTACGCCCTACCCGAACCCCTCCCCGAACCCGTACCCTAAGCCGTACCCCAACCCTCACCCTAACCCTAACCCTAACCCTAAGCTACCCTTGACTGCTTCTGCCTCCAATAGATTTCCTAAGCACTAGTGTTTTAAGGAACAGTTTAAAAAGAGAATCACATTGTGATTTCTTGATAATGGGTGTGTTCCTTATCTTCTCCTCGTGTCTAAACTCTTCTCCATGGCTGGACCCCCAAATAATATTCCTTTACGTGCTAAGGGGTATCTAGAGAGTGGGATAGGTTTAATAACTACCCTCACCCTAACGCGTATCCTAACCCTAACCCCTACCATAACCCTAACGCGTACCCTAATCCTAACCCGTACCCTAAACCGAGCCCTAACCCTAACAATAACCCTAAATCTAACCCTAACCCATACACTACGCCCTACCCGAACCCCTCCCCGAACCCTTACCCTAAGCCGTACCCTAATCTCACCCTAACCCTAACCCTAACCCTAAGCTACCCTTGACTGCTTCTGCCTCCAATAGATTTCCTAACCACTAGTGTTTTAAGGAACAGTTTAAAAAGAGAATCATATTGTGATTTCTTGATAATGGGTGTGTTCCTTATCTTCTCCTAGTGTCTAAACCTTTCTCCATGGCTGGATGCCCAAATAATATTCCTTTACGTGCTAACGGGTATCTAGAGAGTGGGATAGGTTTAATAACTACCCTCACCCTAAAGCGTACCCTAACCCTAACCCCTACCCTAACACTAACGCGTACCCTAATCCTAACCCGTACCCTAAACCGAGCCCTAACCCTAACACTAACCCTAACCCTAACTCTAACCCATACCCTACGCCCTACACGAACCCCTCCCCGAACCCGTACCCTAAGCCTTACCCTAACCCTCACCCTAACCCTAACCCTAACCCTAAGCTACCCTTGACGGCTTCTGCCTCCAATAGATTTCCTAAGCACTAGTGATTTAAGGAACAGGTTAAAAAGAGAATCCTAATGTGATTTCTTGATAATGGGTGTGTTCCTTATCTTCTCCTCGTGTCTAAACTCTTCTCCATGGCTGGACCCCCAAATAATATTCCTTTACGTGCTAAGGGGTATCTAGAGAGTGGGATAGGTTTAATAACTACCCTCACCCTAACGCGTACCCTAACCCTAACCGCTACCCTAAACCTAACTAGTACCCTAATCCTAACCCGTACCCTAAACCGAGCCCTAACCCTAACACTAACCCTAAATCTAACCCTAACCCATACACTACGCCCTACCCGAACCCCTCCCCGAACCCTTACCCTAAGCCGTACCCTAATCTCACCCTAACCCTAACCCTAACCCTAAGCTACCCTTGACTGCTTCTGCCTCCAATAGATTTCCTAACCACTAGTGTTTTAAGGAACAGTTTAAAAAGAGAATCATATTGTGATTTCTTGATAATGGGTGTGTTCCTTATCTTCTCCTAGTGTCTAAACCTTTCTCCATGGCTGGACGCCCAAATAATATTCCTTTACGTGCTAACGGGTATCTAGAGAGTGGGATAGGTTTAATAACTACCCTCACCCTATCGCGTACCCTAACCCTAACCCCTACCCTAACCCTAACGCATACCCTAATCCTAACCCGTACCCTAAACCGAGCCCTAACCCTAACACTAGCCCTAACCCTAACCCTAACCCATACCCTACGCCCTACCCGAACCCCTCCCCGAACCCGAACCCTAAGCTGTACCCTAACCCTCACCCTAACCCTAACCCTAAACCTAAGCTACCCTTGACGGCTGCTGCCTCCAATAGATTTCCTAAGCACTAGTGTTTTAAGGAACAGGTTAAAAAGAGAATCCTAATGTGATTTCGTGATAATGGGTGTGTTCCTTATCTTCTCCTCGTGTCTAAACTCTTCTCCATGGCTGGACCCCCAAATAATATTCCTTTACGTGCTAAGGGGTATCTAGAGAGTGGGATAGGTTTAATAACTACCCTCACCCTAAAGCGTACCCTAACCCTAACCCCTACCCTAACACTAACGCGTACCCTAATCCTAACCCGTACCCTAAACCGAGCCCTAACCCTAACACTAACCCTAACCCTAACTCTAACCCATACCCTACGCCCTACACGAACCCCTCCCCGAACCCGTACCCTAAGCCTTACCCTAACCCTCACCCTAACCCTAACCCTAACCCTAAGCTACCCTTGACGGCTTCTGCCTCCAATAGATTTCCTAAGCACTAGTGATTTAAGGAACAGGTTAAAAAGAGAATCCTAATGTGATTTCTTGATAATGGGTGTGTTCCTTATCTTCTCCTCGTGTCTAAACTCTTCTCCATGGCTGGACCCCCAAATAATATTCCTTTACGTGCTAAGGGGTATCTAGAGAGTGGGATAGGTTTAATAACTACCCTCACCCTAACGCGTATCCTAACCCTAACCCCTACCCTAACCCTAATGCATACCGTAATCCTAACCCGTACCCTAAACCGACCCCTAACCCTAACCCTAACCCATACCCTACGCCCTACCCGAACGCCTCCCCGAACCCGTACCCTAAACCGTACCCTAACCCTCACCCTAACCCTAACCCTAACCCTAAGCTACCCTTGACGGCTTCTGCCTCCAATAGATTTCCTAAGCACTAGTGTTTTAAGGAACAGTTTAAAAAGAGAATCCTAATGTGATTTCGTGATAATGGGTGTGTTCCTTATCTTCTCCTAGTGTCTAAACTCTTCTCCATGGCTGGACCCCCAAATAATATTCCTTTACGTGCTAAGGGGTATCTAGAGAGTGTGATAGGTTTAATAACTACCCCCACCCTAACGCGTACCCTAACCCTAACCCCTACCCTAACCCTAACGCGTTCCCTAATCCTAACCCGTACCCTAAACCGAGCCCTAACCCTAACACTAACTCTAACCCTAACACTAACTCTAACCCTAACCCTAACCCATACCCTACGCCATACCCGAACCCCTCCCTGAACCCGTACCCTAAACCGTACCCTAACCCTCACCCTAACCCTAACCCTAACCCTAAGCTACCCTTGACGGCTTCTGCCTCCAATAGATTTCCTAAGCACTAGTGTTTTAAGGAACAGGTTAAAAAGAGAATCCTAATGTGATTTCTTGATAATGGGTGTGTTCCTTATCCTCTCCTCGTGTCTAAACTCTTCTCCATGGCTGGACCCCCAAATAATATTCCTTTACGTGCTAAGGGGTATCTAGAGAGTGGGATAGGTTTAATAACTACCCTCACCCTAACGCGTACCCTAAGCCTAACCCCTACCCTAACCCTAACGCGTACCCTAATCCTAACCCGTACCCTAAACCGAGCCGTAACCCTAACACTAGCCCTAACCCTAACCCTAACGCATACCCTACCCCCTACCCGAACCCCTCCCCGAACCCGTACCCTAAGCCGTACCCTAACCCTCACCCTAACCCTAACCCTAACCCTAAGCTACCCTTGACGGCTTCTGCCTCCAATAGATTTCCTAAGCACTAGTGTTTTAAGGAACAGGTTAAAAAGAGAATCCTAATGTGATTTCTTGATAATGGGTGTGTTCCTTATCTTCTCGTGTCTAAACTCTTCTCCATGGCTGGACCCCCAAATAATATTCCTTTACGTGCTAAGGGGTATCTAGAGAGTGGGATAGGTTTAATAATTTCCCTCACCCTAACGCGTATCCTAACCCTAACCCCTACCCTAACCCTAACGCATACCCTAATCCTAACCCGTACCCTAAACCGAGCCCTAACCCTAACACTAGCCCTAACCCTAACCCTAACCCATACCCTACGCCCTACCCGAACCCCTCCCCGAACCCGTACCCTAAGCCGTACCCCAACCCTCACCCTAACCCTAACCCTAACCCTAAGCTACCCTTGACTGCTTCTGCCTCCAATAGATTTCCTAAGCACTAGTGTTTTAAGGAACAGTTTAAAAAGAGAATCACATTGTGATTTCTTGATAATGGGTGTGTTCCTTATCTTCTCCTCGTGTCTAAACTCTTCTCCATGGCTGGACCCCCAAATAATATTCCTTTACGTGCTAAGGGGTATCTAGAGAGTGGGATAGGTTTAATAACTACCCTCACCCTAACGCGTATCCTAACCCTAACCCCTACCCTAACCCTAACGCGTACCCTAATCCTAACCCGTACCCTAAACCGAGCCCTAACCCTAACAATAACCCTAAATCTAACCCTAACCCATACACTACGCCCTACCCGAACCCCTCCCCGAACCCTTACCCTAAGCCGTACCCTAATCTCACCCTAACCCTAACCCTAACCCTTGACTGCTTCTGCCTCCAATAGATTTCCTAACCACTAGTGTTTTAAGGAACAGTTTAAAAAGAGAATCATATTGTGATTTCTTGATAATGGGTGTGTTCCTTATCTTCTCCTAGTGTCTAAACCTTTCTCCATGGCTGGATGCCCAAATAATATTCCTTTACGTGCTAACGGGTATCTAGAGAGTGGGATAGGTTTAATAACTACCCTCACCCTAAAGCGTACCCTAACCCTAACCCCTACCCTAACACTAACGCGTAGCCTAATCCTAACCCGTACCCTAAACCGAGCCCTAACCCTAACACTAACCCTAACCCTAACTCTAACCCATACCCTACGCCCTACACGAACCCCTCCCCGAACCCGTACCCTAAGCCTTACCCTAACCCTCACCCTAACCCTAACCCTAACCCTAAGCTACCCTTGACGGCTTCTGCCTCCAATAGATTTCCTAAGCACTAGTGATTTAAGGAACAGGTTAAAAAGAGAATCCTAATGTGATTTCTTGATAATGGGTGTGTTCCTTATCTTCTCCTCGTGTCTAAACTCTTCTCCATGGCTGGACCCCCAAATAATATTCCTTTACGTGCTAAGGGGTATCTAGAGAGTGGGATAGGTTTAATAACTACCCTCACCCTAACGCGTACCCTAACCCTAACCCCTACCCTAGCCCTAATGCATACCCTAATCCTAACCCGTACCCTAAACCGAGCCCTAACCCTAACACTAGCCCTAACCCTAACCCTAACCCATACCCTACGCCCTACCCGAACCCCTCCCCGAACCCGTATCGTAAGCCGTACCCTAACCCTCACCCTAACCCTAACGCTAACCCTAAGCTACCCTTGACTGCTTCTGCCTCCAATAGATTTCCTAAGCACTAGTGTTTTAAGGAACAGGTTGAAAAGAGAATCCTAATGTGATTTCTTGATAATGGGTGTGTTCCTTATCTTCTCCTAGTGTCTAAACTCTTCTCCATGGCTGGACCCCCAAATAATATTCCTTTACGTGCTAAGGGGTATCTAGAGAGTGGGATAGGTTTAATAACTAACCTCACCCTATCGCGTACCCTAACCCTAACACCTACCCTAACACTAACGCGTACCCTAATCCTAACCCGTACCCTAAACCGAGCCCTAACCCTAACACTAACCCTAACCCTAACCCTAACCCATACCCTACGCCCTACCCGAACCTCCCCGAACCCGTACCCTAAGCCATACCGTAGCCCTCACCCTAACCCTAACCCTAACCCTAAGCTACCCTTGACTGCTTCTGCCTCCAATAGATTTCCTAAGCACTAGTGTTTTAAGGAACAGGTTAAAAAGAGAATCCTAATGTGATTTCGTGATAATGGGTGTGTTCCTTATCTTCTCCTAGTGTCTAAACTCTTCTCCATGGCTGGACCCCCAAATAATATTCCTATACGTGCTAAGGGGTATCTAGAGAGTGGGATAGGTTTATTAACTACCCTCACCCTAACGCGTACCCTAACCCTAACCGCTACCCTAACCCTAGCGCGTACCCTAATCCTAACCTGTACCCTAAACCGAGCCCTAACCCTAACACTAACTCTAACCCTAACCCTAACCCATACCCTACGCCCTACCCGAACCCCTCCCTGAACCCGTACCCTAAACCATTCCCTAACCCTCACCCTAACCCTAACCCTAACCCTAAGCTACCCTTGACGGCTTCTACCTCCAATAGATTTCCTAAGCACTAGTGTTTTAAGGAACAGGTTAAAAAGAGAATCCTAATGTGATTTCGTGATAATGGGTGTGTTCCTTATCTTCTCCTCGTGTCTAAACTCTTCTCCATGGCTGGACCCCCAAATAATATTCCTTTACGTGCTAAGGGGTATCTAGAGAGTGGGATAGGTTTAATAACTACCCTCACCCTAACGCGTACCCTAACCCTAACCCCTACCCTAACCCTAACGCGTACCCTAATCCTAACCCGTACCCTAAACCGAGCCCTAACCCTAACACTAGCCCTAACCCTAACCCTAACCCATACCCTACGCCCTACCCGAACCCCTCCCCGAACCCGTACCCTAAGCCGTACCCTAACCCTCACCCTAACCCTAACCCTAACCCTAAGCTACCCTTGACGGCTGCTGCCTCCAATAGATTTCCTAAGCACTAGTGTTTTAAGGAACAGGTTAAAAAGAGAATCCTAATGTGATTTCTTGATAATGGGTGTGTTCCTTATCTTCTCCTCGTGTCTAAACTCTTCTCCATGGCTGGACCCCCAAATAATATTCCTTTACGTGCTAAGGGGTATCTAGAGAGTGTGATAGGTTTAATAACTACCCTCACCCTAACGCGTACCCTATCCCTAACCGCTACCCTAAACCTAACGAGTACCCTAATCCTAACCCGTACCCTAAACCGAGCCCTAACCCTAACACTAACCCTAAATCTAACCCTAACCCATACACTACGCCCTACCCGAACCCCTCCCCGAACCCTTACCCTAAGCCGTACCCTAATCTCACCCTAACCCTAACCCTAACCCTAAGCTACCCTTGACTGCTTCTGCCTCCAATAGATTTCCTAACCACTAGTGTTTTAAGGAACAGTTTAAAAAGAGAATCATATTGTGATTTCTTGATAATGGGTGTGTTCCTTATCTTCTCCTAGTGTCTAAACCTTTCTCCATGGCTGGACGCCCAAATAATATTCCTTTACGTGCTAAGGGGTATCTAGAGAGTGGGATAGGTTTAATAACTACCCTCACCCTAACGCGTATCCTAACCCTAACCCCTACCCTAACCCTAATGCATACCGTAATCCTAACCCGTACCCTAAACCGACCCCTAACCCTAACCCTAACCCATACCCTACGCCCTACCCGAACGCCTCCCCGAACCCGTACCCTAAGCCGTACCCTAACCCTCACCCTAACTCTAACCCTAACCCTAAGCTACCCTTGACGGCTTCTGCCTCCAATAGATTTCCTAAGCACTAGTGTTTTAAGGAACAGTTTAAAAAGAGAATCCTAATGTGATTTCGTGATAATGGGTGTGTTCCTTATCTTCTCCTAGGGTCTAAACTCTTCTCCATGGCTGGACCCCCAAATAATATTCCTTTACGTGCTAAGGGGTATCTAGAGAGTGTGATAGGTTTAATAACTACCCCCACCCTAACGCGTACCCTAACCCTAACCCCTACCCTAACCCTAACGCGTTCCCTAATCCTAACCCGTACCCTAAACCGAGCCCTAACCCTAACACTAACTCTAACCCTAACACTAACTCTAACCCTAACCCTAACCCATACCCTACGCCCTACCCGAACCCCTCCCTGAACCCGTACCCTAAACCGTACCCTAACCCTCACCCTAACCCTAACCCTAACCCTAAGCTACCCTTGACGGCTTCTGCCTCCAATATTTTTCCTAAGCACTAGTGTTTTAAGGAACAGGTTAAAAAGAGAATCCTAATGTGATTTCTTGATAATGGGTGTGTTCCTTATCCTCTCCTCGTGTCTAAACTCTTCTCCATGGCTGGACCCCCAAATAATATTCCTTTACGTGCTAAGGGGTATCTAGAGAGTGGGATAGGTTTAATAACTACCCTCACCCTAACGCGTACCCTAACCCTAACCCCTACCCTAACCCTAACGCGTACCCTAATCCTAACCCGTACCCTAAACCGAGCCCTAACCCTAACACTAGCCCTAACCCTAACCCTAACCCATACCCTACGCCCTACCCGAACCCCTCCCCGAACCCGTACCCTAAGCCGTACCCCAACCCTCACCCTAACCCTAACCCTAACCCTAAGCTACCCTTGACTGCTTCTGCCTCCAATAGATTTCCAAAGCACTAGTGTTTTAAGGAACAGGTTAAAAAGAGAATCCTAATGTGATTTCGTGATAATGGGTGTGTTCCTTATCTTCTCCTCGTGTCTAAACTCTTCTCCATGGCTGGACCTCCAAATAATATTCCTTTACGTGGAAGGGGTATCTAGAGAGTGTGATAGGTTTAATAACTACCCTCACCCTAACGCGTACCCTAACCCTAACCGCTACCCTAAACCTAACGAGTACCCTAATCCTAACCCGTACCCTAAACCGAGCCCTAACCCTAACACTAACCCTAAATCTAACCCTAACCCATACCCTACGCCCTACCCGAACCCCTCCCCGAACCCTTACCCTAAGCCGTACCCTAATCTCACCCTAACCGTAACCCTAACCCTAAGCTACCCTTGACTGCTTCTGCCTCCAATAGATTTCCTAACCACTAGTGTTTTAAGGAACAGTTTAAAAAGAGAATCATATTGTGATTTCTTGATAATGGGTGTGTTCCTTATCTTCCCCTAGTGTCTAAACCCTTCTCCATGGCTGGACGCCCAAATAATATTCCTTTACGTGCTAAGGGGTATCTAGAGAGTGGGATAGGTTTAATAACTACCCTCACCCTAAAGCGTACCCTAACCCTAACCCCTACCCTAACACTAACGCGTACCCTAATCCTAACCCGTACCCTAAACCGAGCCCTAAACCTAACACTAACCCTAACCCTAACTCTAACACATACCCTACGCCCTACACGAACCCCTCCCCGAACCCGTACCCTAAGCCTTACCCTAACCCTCACCCTAACCCTAACCCTAACGCTAAGCTACCCTTGACGGCTTCTGCCTCCAATAGATTTCCTAAGCACTAGTGATTTAAGGAACAGGTTAAAAAGAGAATCCTAATGTGATTTCTTGATAATGGGTGTGTTCCTTATCTTCTCCTCGTGTCTAAACTCTTCTCCATGGCTGGACCCCCAAATAATATTCCTTTACGTGCTAAGGGGTATCTAGAGAGTGGGATAGGTTTAATAACTACCCTCACCCTAATGCGTATCCTAACCCTAACCCCTACCCTAACCCTAACGCATACCCTAATCCTAACCCGTACCCTAAACCGAGCCCTAACCCTAACCCTAACCCATACCCTACGCCCTACCCGAACGCCTCCCCGAACCCGTACCCTAAGCCGTACCCTAACCCTAACCCTAACCCTAAGCTACCCTTGACGGCTTCTGCCTCCAATAGATTTCCTAAGCACTAGTGTTTTAAGGAACAGTTTAAAAAGAGAATCCTAATGTGATTTCGTGATAATGGGTGTGTTCCTTATCTTCTCCTAGTGTCTAAACTCTTCTCCATGGCTGGACCCCCAAATAATATTCCTTTACGTGCTAAGGGGTATCTAGAGAGTGTGATAGGTTTAATAACTACCCCCACCCTAACGCGTACCCTAACCCTAACCCCTACCCTAACCCTAACGCGTACCCTAATCCTAACCCGTACCCTAAACCGAGCCCTAAACCTAACACTAACCCTAACCCTAACCCTAACCCATACCCTACGCCCTACCCGAACCCCTCCCCGAACCCCTACCCTAAGCCGTACCCTAACCCACACCCTAACCCTAACCCTAACCCTAAGCTACCCTTCACTGCTTCTGCCTCCAATATATTTCCTAAGCACTAGTGTTTTAAGGAACAGGTTAAAAAGAGAATCCTAATGTGATTTCTTGATAATGGGTGTGTTCCTTATCTTCTCCTCGTGTCTAAACTCTTCTCCATGGCTGGACCCCCAAATAATATTCCTTTATGTGCTAAGGGGTATCTAGAGAGTGTGATAGGTTTAATAACTACCCTCACCCTAACACGTACCCTAACCCTAACCCCTACCCTAACCCTAACGCGTTCCCTAATCCTAACCCGTACCCTAAACCGAGCCCTAACCATAACACTAACCCTAACCCTAACCCTAACCCATACCCTACGCCCTACCCGAACCCCTCCCCGAACCCGTACCCTAAGCCATACCCTAGCCCTCACCCTAACCCTAACCCTAACCCTAAGCTACCCTTGACTGCTTCTGGCTCCAATAGATTTCCTAAGCACTAGTGTTTTAAGGAACAGGTTAAAAAGAGAATCCTAATGTGATTCCGTGATAATGGGTGTGTTCCTTAACTTCTCCTAGTGTCTGAACTCTTCTCCATGGCTGGACCCCCAAATAATATTCCTATACGTGCTAAGGGGTATCTAGAGAGTGGGATAGGTTTAATAACTACCCTCACCCTAACGCGTACCCTAACCCTAACCGCTACCCTAACCCTAGCGCGTACCCTAATCCTAACCCGTACCCTAAACCGAGCCCTAACCCTAACACTAACTCTAACCCTAACACTAACTCTAACCCTAACCCTAACCCATACCCTACGCCCTACCCGAACCCCTCCCTGAACCCGTACCCTAAACCGTACCCTAACCCTCACCCTAACCCTAACCCTAACCCTAAGCTACCCTTGACGGCTTCTGCCTCCAATAGATTTCCTAAGCACTAGTGATTTAAGGAACAGGTTAAAAAGAGAATCCTAATGTGATTTCTTGATAATGGGTGTGTTCCTTATCTTCTCCTCGTGTCTAAACTCTTCTCCATGGCTGGACCCCCAAATAATATTCCTTTACGTGCTAAGGGGTATCTAGAGAGTGGGATAGGTTTAATAACTACCCTCTCCCTAACGCGTACCCTAACCCTAACCCCTACCCTAACCCTAACGCGTACCCTAATCCTAACCCGTACCCTAAACCGAGCCCTAACCCTAACACTAGCCCTAACCCTAACCCTAACCCATACCCTACGCCCTACCCGAACCCCTCCCCGAACCCGTACCCTAAGCCGTACCCCAACGCTCACCCTAACCCTAACCCTAACCCTAAGCTACCCTTGACTGCTTCTGCCTCCAATAGATTTCCTAAGCACTAGTGTTTTAAGGAACAGGTTAAAAAGAGAATCCTAATGTGATTTCTTGATAATGGGTGTGTTCCTTATCTTCTCCTAGTGTCTAAACTCTTCTCCATGGCTGGACCCCCAAATAATATTCCTTTACGTACTAAGGGGTATCTAGAGAGTGGGATAGGTTTAATAACTAACCTCACCCTATCGCGTACCCTAACCCTAACACCTACCCTAACACTAACGCGTACCCTAATCCTAACCCGTACCCTAAACCGAGCCCTAACCCTAACACTAACCCTAACCCTAACCCTAACCCATAGCCTACGCCCTACCCGAACCCCTCCCCGAACCCGTACCCTAAGCCGTACCCTAACCCTCACCCTAACCCTAACCCTAACCCTAAGCTACCCTTGACGGCTTCTGCCTCCAATAGATTTCCTAAGCACTAGTGTTTTAAGGAACAGGTTAAAAAGAGAATCCTAATGTGATTTTGTGATAATGGGAGTGTTCCTTATCTTCTCCTAGTGTCTAAACTCTTCTCCATGGCTGGACCCCCAGGAATATTCCTGTACGTGCTAAGGGGTATCTAGAGAGTGGGTTAGGTTTAATAACTACCCTCACCCGAACGCGTACACTAACCCTAACCCCTACCCTAACCCTAACGCGTACCCTAATCCTAACGTGTACCCTAAACCGAGCCCTAACCCTAACCCTAACCCATACCCTACGCCCTACCCGAACCCCTCCCCGAACCCGTACCCTAAGCCGTACCCTAACCCTCACCCTAACCCTAACCCTAACCCTAAGCTACCCTTGACTGCTTCTGCCTCCAATAGATTTCCTAAGCACTAGTGTTTTAAGGAACAGGTTAAAAAGAGAATCCTAATGTGATTTCGTGATAATGGGTATGTTCCTTATCTTCTCCTAGTGTCTAAACTCTTCTCCATGGCTGGACCCCCAAATAATATTCCTTTACGTGCTAAGGTGTATCTAGAGAGTGTGATAGGTTTAATAACTACCCTCACCCTAACGCGTAGCCTAACCCTAACCGCTACGCTAACCCTAACGAGTACCCTACTCCTAACCCGTACCCTAAACCGAGCCCTAACCCTAACACTAACCCTAACTCTAACCCTAAACCATACCCTACGCCCTACCCGAACCCCTCCCCGAAACCGTACCCTAAGCCGTACCCTAAACCTCACCCTAACCCTAACCCTAACCCTAAGCTACCCTTGACTGCTTCTGCCTCCAATAGGTTTCCTAACCACTAGTGTTTTAAGGAACCGTTTAAAAAGAGAATCATATTGTGATTTCT
Source organism: Balaenoptera acutorostrata (assembly GCF_949987535.1). NCBI lineage: Eukaryota > Metazoa > Chordata > Mammalia > Artiodactyla > Balaenopteridae > Balaenoptera > Balaenoptera acutorostrata. The sequence goes on from NW_026646478.1 coordinate 234,338, forward strand.
TGATAATGGGTGTGTTCCTTATCTTCTCCTAGTGTCTAAACCCTTCTCCATGCCTGGACCCCCAAATAATATTCCTTTACGTGCTAAGGGGTATCTAGAGAGTGGGATAGGTTTAATAACTACCCTCACCCTAAAGCGTACCCTAATCCTAACCCCTACCCTAACACTAACGCGTACCCTAATCCTAACCCGTACCCTAAACCGAGCCCTAACCCTAACACTAACCCTAACCCTAACTCTAACCCATACCCTACGCCCTACACGAACCCCTCCCCGAACCCGTACCCTAAGCCGTACCCTAACCCTCACCCTAACCCTAACCCTAACCCTAAGCTACCCTTGACGGCTTCTGCCTCCAATAGATTTCCTAAGCACTAGTGATTTAAGGAACAGGTTAAAAAGAGAATCCTAATGTGATTTCTTCATAATGGGTGTGTTCCTTATCTTCTTGTGTCTAAACTCTTCTTCATGGCTGGACCCCCAAATAATATTCCTTTACGTGCTAAGGGGTATCTAGAGAGTGGGATAGGTTTAATAACTACCCTCACCCGAACGCGTACACTAACCCTAACCCCTACCCTAACCCTAACGCGTACCCTAATCCAAACCTGTACCCTAAACCGAGCCCTAACCCTAACCCTAACCCATACCCTACGCCCTACACGAACCCCTCCCCGAACCCGTACCCTAAGCCGTACCCTAAACCTCACCCTAACCCTAACCCTAACCCTAAGCTACCCTTGACGGCTTCTGCCTCCAATAGATTTGCTAAGCACTAGTGTTTTAAGGAACAGGTTAAAAAGAGAATCCTAATGTGATTTCTTGATAATGGGTGTGTTCCTTATCTTCTCCTCGTGTCTAAACACTTCTCCATGGCTGGACCCCCAAATAATATTCCTTTACGTGCTAAGGGGTATCTAGAGAGTGGGATAGGTTTAATAACTACCCTCACCCTAACGCGTACCCTAACCCTAACCCCTACCCTAACCCTAACGCGTACCCTAATCCTAACCCGTACCCTAAACCGAGCCCTAACCCTAACACTAGCCCTAACCCTAACCCTAACCCATACCCTACGCCCTACCCGAACCCCTCCCCGAACCCGTACCCTAAGCAATACCCTAACCCTCACCCTAACCCTAACCCTAACCCTAAGCTACCCTTGACTGCTTCTGCCTCCAATAGATTTCCTAAGCACTAGTGTTTTAAGGAACAGGTTAAAAAGAGAATCCTAATGTGATTTCGTGATAATGGGAGTGTTCCTTATCTTCTCCTAGTGTCTAAACTCTTCTCCATGGCTCGACCCCCAATAATATTCCTGTACGTGCTAAGGGGTATCTAGAGAGTGGGATAGGTTTAATAACTACCCTCACCCGAACGCGTACACTAACCCTAACCCCTACCCTAACCCTAACGCGTACCCTAATCCTAACCTGTACCCTAAACCGAGCCCTAACCCTAACCCTAACCCATACCCTACGCCCTACCCGAACCCCTCCCCGAACCTGTACCCTAAGCCGTACCCTAACCCTCACCCTAACCCTAACCCTAACCCTAAGCTACCCTTGACGGCTTCTGCCTCCAAGAGATTTCCTAAGCACTAGTGTTTTAAGGAACATGTTAAAAAGAGAATCCTAATGTGATTTCTTGATAATGGGTGTGTTCCTTATTTCTCCTCGTGTCTAAACTCTTCTCCATGGCTGGACCCCCAAATAATATTCCTTTATGTGCTAAGGGTTATCTAGAGAGTGTGATAGGTTTAATAACTACCCTCACCCTAACGCGTACCCTAACCCTAACCCCTACGCTAACCCTAGCGCGTACCCTATTCCTAACCCGTACCCTAAACCGAGCCCTAACCCTAACACTAACTCTAACCCTAACACTAACTCTAACCCTAACCCTAACCCATACCCTACGCCCTACCCGAACCCCTCCCTGAACCCGTACCCTAAACCGTACCCTAACCCTCACCCTAACCCTAACCCTAACCCTAAGCTACCCTTGACGGCTTCTGCCTCCAATAGATTTACTAAGCAATAGTGTTTTAAGGAACAGGTTAAAAAGAGAATCCTAATGTGATTTCTTGATAATGGGTGTGTTCCTTATCTTCTCCTCGTGTCTAAACTCTTCTCCATGGCTGGACCCCCAAATAATATTCCTTTACGTGCTAAGGGGTATCTAGAGAGTGGGATAGGTTTAATAACTACCCTCACCCTAACGCGTACCCTAACCCTAACCCCTACCCTAACCCTAACGCGTAACCTAATCCTAACCCGTACCCTAAACCGAGCCCTAACCCTAACACTAGCCCTAACCCTAACCCTAACCCTAAGCTACCCTTGACTGCTTCTGCCTCCAATAGATTTCCTAAGCACTAGTGTTTTAAGGAACAGGTTAAAAAGAGAATCCTAATGTGATTTCGTGATAATGGGTGTGTTCCTTATCTTCTACTAGTGTCTAAACTCTTCTCCATGGCTGGACCCCCAAATAATATTCTTTTACGTGCGAAGGGGTATCTAGAGTGTGATAGGTTTAATAACTACCCTCACCCTAACGCGTACCCTAACCCTAACCGCTACCCTAACCCTAACGAGTACCCTAATCCTAACCCGTACCCTAAACCGAGCCCTAACCCTAACACTAACCCTAACCCTAACCCTAACCCATACCCTACGCCCTACCCGAAACCCTCCCCGAACCCGTACCCTAAGCCGTACCCTAACCCTCACCCTAACCCTAACCCTAACACTAAACTACCCTTGACTGCTTCTGCCTCCAATAGATTTCCTAAGCACTAGTGTTTTAAGGAACAGTTTAAAAAGAGAATCATATTGTGATTTCTTGATAATGGGTGTGTTCCTTATCTTCTCCTAGTGTCTAAACCCTTCTCCATGGCTGGACCCCCAAATAATATTCCTTTACGTGCTAAGGGGTATCTAGAGAGTGGGATAGGTTTAATAACTACCCTCACCCTAAAGCGTATCCTAACCCTAACCCTACCCTAACCCTAACGCATACCCTAATCCTAACCCGTACCCTAAACCGAGCCCTAACCCTAACACTAGCCCTAACCCTAACCCTAACCCATACCCTACGCCCTACCCGAACCCCTCCCCGAACCCGTATCGTAAGCCGTACCCTAACCCACACCCTAACCCTAACCCTAACCCTAAGCTACCCTTGACGGCTTCTGCCTCCAATAGATTTCCTAAGCAGTAGTGTTTTAAGGAACAGGTTAAAAAGAGAATCCTAATGTGATTTCTTGATAATGGGTGTGTTCCTTATCTTCTCCTAGTGTCTAAACTCTTCTCCATGGCTGGACCCCCAAATAATATTCCTTTACGTGCTAAGGGTTATCTAGAGAGTGGGATAGGTTTAATAACTAACCTCACCCTATCGCATACCCTAACCCTAACCCCTACCCTAACCCTAACGCGTACCCTAATCCTAACCCGTACCCTAAACCGAGCCCTAACCCTAACACTAATCCTAACACTAACCCTAACCCATAGCCTACGCCCTACCCGAACCCCTCCCCGAACCCGTACCCTAAGCCGTACCCTAACCCTCACCCTAACCCTAACCCTAACCCTAAGCTACCCTTGACTGCTTCTGCCTCCAATAGATTTCCTAAGCACTAGTGTTTTAAGGAACAGTTTAAAAAGAGAATCATATGGTGATTTCTTGATAATGGGTGTGTTCCTTATCTTCTCCTAGTGTCTAAACTCTTCTCCATGGCTGGACCCCCAAATAATATTCCTTTACGTGCTAAGGGGTATCTAGAGAGTGGGATAGGTTTAATAACTACCCTCACCCTAAAGCGTACCCTAACTCTAACCACTACCCTAACACTAACGCGTACCCTAATCCTAACCCGTACCCTAAACCGAGCCCTAACCCTAACACTAACCCTAACCCTAACCCTAACCCATACCCTACGGCTTACCCGAACCCCTCCCCGAACCCGTACCCTAAGCCGTACCCTAACCCTCACCCTAACCCTAACCCTAACCCTAAGCTACCCTTGACTGCTTCTGCCTCCAATAGATTTCCTAAGCACTAGTGTTTTAAGGAACAGGTTAAAAAGAGAATCCTAATGTGATTTCTTGATAATGGGTGTGTTCCTTATCTTCTCCTAGTGTCTAAACTCTTCTCCATGGCTGGACCCCCAAATAATATTCCTTTACGTACTAAGGGGTATCTAGAGAGTGGGATAGGTTTAATAACTAACCTCACCCTATCGCGTACCCTAACCCTAACACCTACCCTAACACTAACGCGTACCCTAATCCTAAGCCGTACCCTAAACCGAGCCCTAACCCTAACACTAACCCTAACCCTAACCCTAACCCATACCCTACGCCCTACCCGAACCCCTCCTCGAACCCGTACCCTAAGCCGTACCCTAACCCTCACCCTAACCCTAACCCTAACCCTAAGCTACCCTTGACGGCTTCTGCCTCCAATAGATTTCATAAGCACTAGTGTTTTAAGGAACAGGTTAAAAAGAGAATCCTAATGTGATTTCGTGATAATGGGTGTGTTCCTTATTTTCTCCTAGTGTCTAAACTCTTCTCCATGGCTGGACCCCCAAATAATATTCCTTTACGTGCTAAGGGGTATCTAGAGAGTGTGATAGGTTTAATAACTACCCCCACCCTAACACGTACCCTAACCCTAACCCCTACCCTAACCCTAACGCGTACCCTAATCCTAACCCGTACCCTAAACCGAGCCCTAACCCTAACACTAACCCTAACCCTAACCCTAACCCATACCCTACGCCCTACCCGAACCCCTCCCCGAACCCGTACCCTAAGCCATACCCTAACCCTCACCCTAACCCTAACCCTAACCCTAAGCTACCCTTGACTGCTTCTGCCTCCAAAAGATTTCCTAAGCACTAGTGTTTTAAGGAACAGGTTAAAAAGAGAATCCTAATGTGATTTCGTGATAATGGGAGTGTTCCTTATCTTCTCCTAGTGTCTAAACTCTTCTCCATGGCTGGACCCCCAATAATATTCCTGTACGTGCTAAGGGGTATCTAGAGAGTGGGATAGGTTTAATAACTACCCTCACCCGAACGCGTACACTAACCCTAACCCCTACCCTAACCCTAACGCGTACCCTAATCCTAACCTGTACCCTAAACCGAGCCCTAACCCTAACCCTAACCCATACCCTACGCTCTACCCGAACCCCTCCCCGAACCCGTACCCTAAGCCGTACCCTAACCCTCACCCTAACCCTAATCCTAACCCTAAGCTACCCTTGACAGCTTCTGCCTCCAATAGATTTCCTAAGCACTAGTGTTTTAAGGAACACGTTAAAAAGAGGATCCTAATGTGATTTCTTGATAATGGGTGTGTTCCTTATCTTCTCCTCGTGTCTAAACTCTTCTCCATGGCTGGACCCCCAAATAATATTCCTATACGTGCTAAGGGGTATCTAGAGAGTGGGATAGGTTTAATAACTACCCTCACGCTAACGCGTACCCTAACCCTAACCGCTACCCTAACCCTAGCGCGTACCCTAATCCTAACCCGTACCCTAAACCGAGCCCTAACCCTAACACTAACTCTAACCCTAACCCTAACCCATACCCTACGCCCTACCCGAACCCCTCCCTGAACCCGTACCCTAAACCGTACCCTAACCCTCACCCTAACCCTAACCCTAACCCTAAGCTACCCTTGACGGCTTCTGCCTCCAATAGATTTCCTAAGCACTAGTGTTTTAAGGAACAGGTTAAAAAGAGAATCCTAATGTGATTCCGTGATAATGGGTGTGTTCCTTAACTTCTCCTAGTGTCTGAACTCTTCTCCATGGCTGGACCCCCAAATAATATTCCTATACGTGCTAAGGGGTATCTAGAGAGTGGGATAGGTTTAATAACTACCCTCACCCTAACGCGTACCCTAACCCTAACCGCTACCCTAACCCTAGCGCGTACCCTAATCCTAACCCGTACCCTAAACCGAGCCCTAACCCTAACACTAACTCTAACCCTAACACTAACTCTAACCCTAACCCTAACCCATACCCTACGCCCTACCCGAACCCCTCGCTGAACCCGTACCCTAAACCGTACCCTAACCCTCACCCTAACCCTAACCCTAACCCTAAGCTACCCTTGACGGCTTCTGCCTCCAATAGATTTCCTAAGCACTAGTGTTTTAAGGAACAGGTTAAAAAGAGAATCCTAATGTGATTTCTTGATAATGGGTGTGTTCCTTATCTTCTCCTCGTGTCTAAACTCTTCTCCATGGCTGGACCCCCAAATAATATTCCTTTACGTGCTAAGGGGTATCTAGAGAGTGGGATAGGTTTAATAACTACCCTCTCCCTAACGCGTACCCTAACCCTAACCCCTACCCTAACCCTAACGCGTACCCTAATCCTAACCCGTAACCTAAACCGAGCCCTAACCCTAACACTAGCCCTAACCCTAACCCTAACCCATACCCTACGCCCTACCCGAACCCCTCCCCGAACCCGTACCCTAAGCCGTACCCCAACCCTCACCCTAACCCTAACCCTAAACCTAAGCTACCCTTGACTGCTTCTGCCTCCAATAGATTTCCTAAGCACTAGTGTTTTAAGGAACAGGTTAAAAAGAGAATCCTAATGTGATTTCTTGATAATGGGTGTGTTCCTTATCTTCTCCTAGTGTCTAAACTCTTCTCCATGGCTGGACCCCCAAATAATATTCCTTTACGTACTAAGGGGTATCTAGAGAGTGGGATAGGTTTAATAACTAACCTCACCCTATCGCGTACCCTAACCCTAACACCTACCCTAACACTAACGCGTACCCTAATCCTAACCCGTACCCTAAACCGAGCCCTAACCCTAACACTAACCCTAACCCTAACCCTAACCCATAGCCTACGCCCTACCCGAACCCCTCCCCGAACCCGTACCCTAAGCCGTACCCTAACCCTCACCCTAACCCTAACCCTAACCCTAAGCTACCCTTGACGGCTTCTGCCTCCAATAGATTTCCTAAGCACTAGTGTTTTAAGGAACAGGTTAAAAAGAGAATCCTAATGTGATTTTGTGATAATGGGAGTGTTCCTTATCTTCTCCTAGTGTCTAAACTCTTCTCCATGGCTGGACCCCCAATAATATTCCTGTACGTGCTAAGGGGTATCTAGAGAGTGGGTTAGGTTTAATAACTACCCTCACCCGAACGCGTACACTAACCCTAACCCCTACCCTAACCCTAACGCGTACCCTAATCCTAACCTGTACCCTAAACCGAGCCCTAACCCTAACCCTAACCCATACCCTACGCCCTACCCGAACCCCTCCCCGAACCCGTACCCTAAGCCGTACCCTAACCCTCACCCTAACCCTAACCCTAACCCTAAGCTACCCTTGACTGCTTCTGCCTCCAATAGATTTCCTAAGCACTAGTGTTTTAAGGAACAGGTTAAAAAGAGAATCCTAATGTGATTTCGTGATAATGGTTGTGTTCCTTATCTTCTCCTAGTGTCTAAACTCTTCTCCATGGCTGGACCCCCAAATAATATTCCTTTACGTGCTAAGGTGTATCTAGAGAGTGTGATAGGTTTAATAACTACCCTCACCCTAACGCGTAGCCTAACCCTAACCGCTACGCTAACCCTAACGAGTACCCTACTCCTAACCCGTACCCTAAACCGAGCCCTAACCCTAACACTAACCCTAACTCTAACCCTAAACCATACCCTACGCCCTACCCGAACCCCTCCCCGAAACCGTACCCTAAGCCGTACCCTAAACCTCACCCTAACCCTAACCCTAACCCTAAGCTACCCTTGACTGCTTCTGCCTCCAATAGGTTTCCTAACAACTAGTGTTTTAAGGAACCGTTTAAAAAGAGAATCATATTGTGATTTCTTGATAATGGGTGTGTTCCTTATCTTCTCCTAGTGTCTAAACCCTTCTCCATGCCTGGACCCCCAAATAATATTCCTTTACGTGCTAACGGGTATCTAGAGAGTGGGATAGGTTTAATAACTACCCTCACCCTAAAGCGTACCCTAATCCTAACCCCTACCCTAACACTAACGCGTACCCTAATCCTAACCCGTACCCTAAACCGAGCCCTAACCCTAACACTAACCCTAACCCTAACTCTAACCCATACCCTACGCCCTACACGAACCCCTCCCCGAACCCGTACCCTAAGCCGTACCCTAACCCTCACCCTAACCCTAACCCTAACCCTAAGCTACCCATGACGGCTTCTGCCTCCAATAGATTTCCTAAGCACTAGTGATTTAAGGAACAGGTTAAAAAGAGAATCCTAATGTGATTTCTTCATAATGGGTGTGTTCCTTATCTTCTTGTGTCTAAACTCTTCTTCATGGCTGGACCCCCAAATAATATTCCTTTACGTGCTAAGGGGTATCTAGAGAGTGGGATAGGTTTAATAACTTCCCTCACCCTAACGCGTATCCTAACCCTAACCCCTACCCTAACCCTAACGCATACCCTAATCCTAACCCGTACCCTAAACCGAGCCCTAACCCTAACACTAGACCTAACCCTAACCCTAACCCATACCCTACGCCCTACCCGAACCCCTCCCCGAACCCGTACCCTAAGCCGTACCCTAACACTCACCCTAACCCTAACCCTAACCCTAAGCTACCCTTGACTGCTTCTGCCTCCAATAGATTTCCTAAGCACTAGTGTTTTAAGGAACAGGTTAAAAAGAGAATCCTAATGTGATTTCGTGATAATGGGTGTGTTCCTTATCTTCTCCTAGTGTCTAAACTCTTCTCCATGGCTGGACCCACAAATAATATTCCTTTACGTGCTAAGGGGTATCTAGAGAGTGTGATAGGTTTAATAACTAACCTCACCCTATCGCATACCCTAACCCTAACCCCTACCCTAACACTAACGCGTACCCTAATCCTAACCCGTACCCTAAACCGAGCCCTAACCCTAACCCTAACCCATACCCTACGCCCTACACGAACACCTCCCCGAACCCGTACCCTAAGCCGTACCCTAACCCTCACCCTAACCCTAACCCTAACCCTAAGCTACCCTTGACGGCTTCTGCCTCCAATAGATTTGCTAAGCACTAGTGTTTTAAGGAACAGGTTAAAAAGAGAATCCTAATGTGATTTCTTGATAATGGGTGTGTTCCTTATCTTCTCCTCGTGTCTAAACACTTCTCCATGGCTGGACCCCCAAATAATATTCCTTTACGTGCTAAGGGGTATCTAGAGAGTGGGATAGGTTTAATAACTACCCTCACCCTAACGCGTACCCTAACCCTAACCCCTACCCTAACCCTAACGCGTACCCTAATCCTAACCCGTACCCTAAACCGAGCCCTAACCCTAACACTAGCCCTAACCCTAACCCTAATCCATACCCTACGCCCTACCCGAACCCCTCCCCGAACCCGTACCCTAAGCAATACCCTAACCCTCACCCTAACCCTAACCCTAACCCTAAGCTACCCTTGACTGCTTCTGCCTCCAATAGATTTCCTAAGCACTAGTGTTTTAAGGAACAGGTTAAAAAGAGAATCCTAATGTGATTTCGTGATAATGGGAGTGTTCCTTATCTTCTCCTAGTGTCTAAACTCTTCTCCATGGCTCGACCCCCAATAATATTCCTGTACGTGCTAAGGGGTATCTAGAGAGTGGGATAGGTTTAATAACTACCCTCACCCGAACGCGTACACTAACCCTAACCCCTACCCTAACCCTAACGCGTACCCTAATCCTAACCTGTACCCTAAACCGAGCCCTAACCCTAACCCTAACCCATACCCTACGCCCTACCCGAACCCCTCCCCGAACCCGTACCCTAAGCCGTACCCTAACCCTCACCCTAACCCTAACCCTAACCCTAAGCTACCCTTGACGGCTTCTGCCTCCAAGAGATTTCCTAAGCACTAGTGTTTTAAGGAACATGTTAAAAAGAGAATCCTAATGTGATTTCTTGATAATGGGTGTGTTCCTTATTTCTCCTCGTGTCTAAACTCTTCTCCATGGCTGGACCCCCAAATAATATTCCTTTATGTGCTAAGGGTTATCTAGAGAGTGTGATAGGTTTAATAACTACCCTCACCCTAACGCGTACCCTAACCCTAACCCCTACGCTAACCCTAGCGCGTACCCTATTCCTAACCCGTACCCTAAACCGAGCCCTAACCCTAACACTAACTCTAACCCTAACACTAACTCTAACCCTAACCCTAACCCATACCCTACGCCCTACCCGAACCCCTCCCTGAACCCGTACCCTAAACCGTACCCTAACCCTCACCCTAACCCTAACCCTAACCCTAAGCTACCCTTGACGGCTTCTGCCTCCAATAGATTTACTAAGCAATAGTGTTTTAAGAAACAGGTTAAAAAGAGAATCCTAATGTGATTTCTTGATAATGGGTGTGTTCCTTATCTTCTCCTCGTGTCTAAACTCTTCTCCATGGCTGGACCCCCAAATAATATTCCTTTACGTGCTAAGGGGTATCTAGAGAGTGGGATAGGTTTAATAACTACCCTCACCCTAACGCGTACCCTAACCCTAACCCCTACCCTAACCCTAACGCGTACCCTAATCCTAACCCGTACCCTAAACCGAGCCCTAACCCTAACACTAGCCCTAACCCTAACCCTAACCCTAAGCTACCCTTGACTGCTTCTGCCTCCAATAGATTTCCTAAGCACTAGTGTTTTAAGGAACAGGTTAAAAAGAGAATCCTAATGTGATTTCGTGATAATGGGTGTGTTCCTTATCTTCTCCTAATGTCTAAACTCTTCTCCATGGCTGGACCCCCAAATAATATTCTTTTACGTGCGAAGGGGTATCTAGAGTGTGATAGGTTTAATAACTACCCTCACCCTAACGCGTACCCTAACCCTAACCGCTACCCTAACACTAACGAGTACCCTAATCCTAACCCGTACCCTAAACCGAGCCCTAACCCTAACACTAACCCTAACCCTAACCCTAACCCATACCCTACGCCCTACACGAAACCCTCCCCGAACCCGTACCCTAAGCCGTACCCTAACCCTCACCCTAACCCTAACCCTAACACTAAGCTACCCTTGACTGCTTCTGCCTCCAATAGATTTCCTAAGCACTAGTGTTTTAAGGAACAGTTTAAAAAGAGAATCATATTGTGATTTCTTGATAATGGGTGTGTTCCTTATCTTCTCCTAGTGTCTAAACCCTTCTCCATGGCTGGACCCCCAAATAATATTCCTTTACGTGCTAAGGGGTATCTAGAGAGTGGGATAGGTTTAATAACTACCCTCACCCTAAAGCGTATCCTAACCCTAACCCCTACCCTAACCCTAACGCATACCCTAATCCTAACCCGTACACTAAACCGAGCCCTAACCCTAACCCTAACCCATACCCTACGCCCTACACGAACACCTCCCCGAACCCGTACCCTAAGCCATACCCTAACCCTCACCCTAACCCTAACCCTAACCCTAAGCTACCCTTGACGGCTTCTGCCTCCAATAGATTTGCTAAGCACTAGTGTTTTAAGGAACAGGTTAAAAAGAGAATCCTAATGTGATTTCTTGATAATGGGTGTGTTCCTTATCTTCTCCTCGTGTCTAAACACTTCTCCATGGCTGGACCCCCAAATAATATTCCTTTA